>NW_026945915.1:0-26506 GCF_034702125.1 Engraulis encrasicolus
GGGGAGGTCATGGTGGCACGGGAGGAGGGAGGGTGCCTTTGATGGAAGGAGGAGGAGGAAGGATGGTAGGTACGGTACCGGAGGAGGAGGAGGAGGAGGAGGTGGAGGTGGAGGTACCGGAGGTGGCACTGGAACAGGCGGCGGTTCCGGCACGGGTGGAACCGGTGGTACCCCTGGTAGCCTCGCCACAACCTGGCACGGCAAGACCTACCCCCTGAAGATCAACGTGGAGAACCAGAACGAGGGGCCGATGTTTGACCCCAAGGTACGTAGAATTGATGATACTGTAGCAAAGGTTTTTAATATGGTAACTAGGGCTGTAGCGATATTGTATCGAACCGAGAAATCGTGATACACAGAGTCACGATATTGTATCGCGATACAAGGAGGCAGTATCGTAGTATGCCCTTTCAAAGTTTTGTTACCCATCAGTCAAGAAAACAATCACATAACATGAAGTTATAGTGCTCCCAAGCTTCAAATCATCACTATTATGTTTAAACTTTTTCAAATTATTAATAGCCTCTTGTAGTCTCATAGTTTTTGTTCATAATGTTGGCAACTGAGAAATCGTGGGGTGTATCGAACCGTAGGTCAAAGATCGTGATACGAACCGAATCGTGAGTTGAGTGTGTGGTTACAGCCCTAATGGTAACCAACATAAAGCGTACTATGATGTGTCACCAATGCAACGTGATGGGATGAAGCATCCCCGCTCTCCTCCCCTAAGACCTCCTAAAGAGGCATGGAGAAGCAGATCGAGAGGCCAATGTTTGACCCCAAGGTACAGTAATGTAGAGTTAGTGATACTGTACCAAAGATTTTTAACCCGCTAAGAGACAGCGTTATAAATATGCTGTTACCAGAATGGCAATGACCAAGTCATAGTGTATTACTATGTAGTGTTGCCATGGCGCCGCATTGTTTGGCTGCCTCTCTGGTAACTCCGTCAAAACCGTGCAATTTTTCATCTCTTCAAACCTACTTAGTCCATATGAAGTCTACATTTTGGACAGATATGACGATGTGTTTCTAGACAGCACTTTTTAGTGCTATTTATTGCCGTCTGCATTTTTGTTGACCTTAAATCGAAATCGATGTTGTCGGATCACCGCAGCGCAACGGAACTCCATGGAGATCAGAATGCGCATAGCCAATACCGCATACCAACCGGCCCGGCAGAGAAAGAACATCATCCCGACAAGCCTCGCACTACTGTCTACAAGAGGTCCGCGGACACCAGATGAATGTGGAGACCATCACCGTGTATAGCGTGGGGTGATAGCCTGCAGTTCTGCCACCCGCGATGTAGTCTCCGTCTCATCTAGCACCATATCCACCTAGGAGCCTCGGACACCGCACAGCTGTCTGCTTTGTAAAGCGATGCGTCCAACTCTCGCCTCGATCGACAAATCTATGAACAATCTGACACCATGGACATTTTCTATACTACTTATTTCTTTAATATGTGTATTTATGTTGACATTTAATCTAATGATTTCTGCACGATGTGGAGTTTTACCAGAACCGTCATTTCACTACAAGCTGTAACCTTGGTTATGGCTTTGTATGTGACAAATAAACTACTCTACTCTCTACTCTACTCTACTCTACTCTCTACTCTACTCTCTACTCCT
The DNA here is from genome assembly GCF_034702125.1 of Engraulis encrasicolus. Lineage (NCBI taxonomy): Eukaryota > Metazoa > Chordata > Actinopteri > Clupeiformes > Engraulidae > Engraulis > Engraulis encrasicolus. The sequence goes on from NW_026945915.1 coordinate 1,638, forward strand.
CTGCTCTACTCTACTAAAAGGCCATGTGTTATGTCAGAGTAGTAGTGTAGTACTATGATAGTTAACGTTTCAATGGTTATTACAGCGTTCCACAGTACACCAATATAAAGTCAAATTTTTGACATGGGAACATCGTAATTGTCATTTCCTGTTCTTGAAAAATGTAATAACAATTTCAATCAATCAAAAGGTGAAGGCAATCCCCATCTCGGAGGATGGCAAGTCGGTCAACATCAACGATGTCATCACCACCTATACTGCCGTCGATCAAGACACAGGGCTGCCAGCCGAGAATGTCAGGTGTGTATGTGTGTGTGTGTGTGTGTGTGTGTGTGTGTGTGTGTGTGAGGGTGCGTGTGTGTNTGTGGTGTGTGTGTGTGTGTTGTGTGTGTGTGGGTCCGTGCTTTCGGCAAAAGTATGGAGATAGAGGATCAGTTTCAATATTAAGAAATGAATGTCACACCACTCACCAATATATTTCGTGATCCACAAACAAATGTAATAACATTCGCAAATATAATTCATACAATTTCATGATCCACAAACAATGTAAAAACATTCACAAATATAATTCATGATGCACAAATGAATGTAACCCCCATTCACAAATGCCAGCGCAGTTCTATTCATTTTGCAAACCGGTCTACACATGATATTCGCAAACCCTATACATATTTGTGACTTCCATTGTATTTGTGTGTGGATTTTTGAGACTGTCCTGACGGTATTTGACACACAAATGTGCTCAGCCCAATCACATCAGCCGGCGTTCGAGCGTAAGGTTGAAGACATTGCGCTTCTATTACGCAGCAGAAGGCTACAAGTGCGAAGCCACCATAGATCTGTATTATACACCGATCCGAGGAAATAACCTCGGAAGTAGATTGTAGACGGCCCGCCTTTACTGCTACACGGACTCCCCCCTGGACGTTATTAAACTCGTAATTGAAGCGTATGAAGTTACTGACTTTCACATCATTCTTTGTACAAAATATGTCTGGATCTGGACTAACGTGTGCCGTAATCGTATGTCACAAATAACAGCAGAAAGCTAAAAAGAAAAAGAGCGTGTAGTCCGCGACTTCATAGTCCACAGTTTAAGAGGGACGATTGTCCTTGTTGTGTGCCTACCGGTGTCTACACGCTTCCCACTGCCGTGCTGAGGATGAAGACTTCGCAAGATGTGGATTAAAAACGTTGACACGAAAGGACTTTGCCCCCAAACAAGTATTCAAGGGTATGTATTTTATTTTCTAGGTGGTTAGTGAGTTAAGTATTGTAAGCCAGTGTCTATGTAACATAAACTGGTGGCAACAATTATTTAGCTTGGCTAGCTAACGCTATTTAGTTAAGATTATTTAGCATTATTTCATTAATACCTAAGTTTCCCCAGGAGTGGGAAAAGCACCATGAGCCCCATGGTTATCTGTGCTGTGTGTCATGGTACGTTTGTGTGCTTATTTTCGATTATTTGTGTATGTGTGCCCTTTGAAATGAAAATATGACCCTGGCAACTTAGCTAATTCTTTTGTTATGCTAGCGGAGTTTTGGCAAGGCTAGCCAGGTTACACTGACTAATAAGAAGTCAGGCTAGGTTTGGGGGATAGGCACCATGAGCCCCCATGGTTATTCTGTGCTGTGTGGCCATGGTACATTTGTGTGTTTATTTACGATTATTTGTGTATGTGTGCCCTTTGAAATGGAAATGTGACCCTGGCAATTTAGCTAATTCTTTTGTTATGCTAGCGGAGTTTTGGCAAAGCTAGCCAGGTTGTGACTGACTTAAATAAGAAGTCAGGGTAGGTTTTATTAGCTTTTGTTTTTGTCCATAACCTAGCCCAATTTTATTTTCATCTCGGAAATCGACCACCATGTTTGTATTTGTAATAATGTTTGGCATTATATTGGAAATAAAGTGGCGGGGACAAGCTAGGTTAATCTCAAAAGTGGTAGGCCTATGGACATGTCCCCCAACACCCAGGACTGAAACATTACACCCATGTCTGTCCCTTGTATTACCCCTCCTCAACAAAAGATAATTTTCGCTATCCAACCTCAGTGTACATGTCTTGCTTTGTCCTGTATTTTGTCTAATGTCTGTGAGAATGACTGCAGCCATGGCAAAGATAATTTTCTGTTTCATGTGTAACAGTCAATTATATTTTTATCTCATCTTTATCCACCCCTCCTTAGGTGTGTGGAGTACACTTCCCTGACGGCAGACCAACGCAGGAACACCTATGAATATAGTGTAAGTTTACATGTATATAACAAATAACTTAAGTGATTTTTTCTTAATTACCTTAACCATATGTTGTTAAAGTACTTTTGGAGCGATTTGCGTCCAGATGTTATACTCTCTCCCATCTGCCATTACTTTTTAATCTAGGCTAAAAAAAACAAAACAAAAAACACACAAACTCACACTTAGTTCTTGACTCTTAGTTGTTATGCTTTCTCTCCTTAAGCCACTGCTTTTATGTACCTAAATTGCCTTTCAACACTTGTGTCTTATTATTCCATGCAAGAGTTTACATCTGCTAATTGTAATATAATGCAATGTGAAGTGAGATTTAAAGTGTTCTGTAGGACAGTGGCGTTGTAATTAACTGTGTTGGTGTTTTTTGTTCCTTCTTATATTTATTCTCAGAAAGCACCATCATGTGGAAGACCACCTCAAAGAGGAGATGTCTCCAGCCCCCAACAGAGAGACCATGTGATGAGCCTCCTGTGACAGATTCTGACACCGAAGTAGGGCATAGCTTGGAGGATAGTCTGTCTCCACACCAATGTGATGTTGGCACTCAGTTGGCCAGGCGTAGTGATCATGATTATTGTTCGATGAAGTCAACAAAAGATGCAAGCACACAAACAGATCCTACACCATCACTGTCAGCTCATGACATGGATGATTAAAGTGTCCAAAATTTTTTACACTGGACTAGACATCATCAGCTTTTGGCAACTTTTGAACACCATCATTGGCTTTCTTTCCACAGTCGAAGACGTTCAAATTACCAGTCCATGAACAGCTACTGCTGGTCCTAATGCGCCTTTCGGCTTGGCTTACAGCCTGTGATATGTTCGCAATGTGGAGAGCAACACTTGCCAATTTCACAAGGGAAAATCTTATGTTTTGGCTCCCTCGAGGACACTCTGAATAGAGTAAGACCCTCAAGTTTTCTTGAACACTATCCCAATGCAACATGCATCATAGATTGCACTGAAATATTTGTCCAAAGACCGAAGAACTTGGGGAAAAGAGCAAAAACATAGGGCAACTATAAGCATCACAACACCTACAAACTCCTCTATTGCATAGCCCCCAATGGTTTTGTGATGTATGTGTCAAAACTGTTTGGTGGCAGAGCTAGTGACACTTTTATCACAAACTGTGGATTTCTGTCACATTTGATTTTTGGTGATCAGATTTTGACAGACCGGGGATTCACAATTGGAGATGTTCTTCCTCCAGGAGTGACATTGGCTATTCCAGCATTTACACGTGGATGTACACAACTATCAGAACATGAAGTCACAAGAACCCGCTGTCTCGCCAATGTCCGAATTCATGTTGAACGTGCAATAAGAAGGTTAAAATGCTTCAAAATTTTGAGTAATGTAATTTCAGGTTGATTAAAACATGTTGATGACATTTTGACTATTTGTGCAGGCCTGTGTAACCTTCTTGAAATCTTACAAACATGTTTGGCATACACTACACTTGTTTGTCCCTGTCTGTAGGCCTACATGTCAGCATCATCTTCCAACTTGTCAGCGATACTATGCCCAAGATATTTTGTACTGCTTGACACACAGTGATTGCCCTGACAGGTAAAACGTTGGAAAGACTTAAGATCCTGAACATAACACTTTTTTTTTGATTGTACTGTAGGCCTACATCAAACTCAACCCCATACTCAGAGCACACATTCAGAAGTTGCTGAAACTCAACAGCGCCGGGGGACATGGGCCTAATAGCCAGATCATCAAATGGTTGAAAACGGTGCATGTGTTTTATTGTCTGTGTCTACATCTCGTCATACATCCAGTGTGTTTTGTTTTTTTAACAGACGTGTTTTCACAATGACACTCTGTGAATTTACTTTTGAACAAAGTGTCTTGTGTATAAAATGGTGTGCAGACAGCCGGAGTGTGTGTGTTGCGTAAAGGAACAAGTGCTTTGCAAAGCTGGTATGAAAGTGTAATGCTTGACTTTTGATTAAGGTAAAGCAGCATGTGTTTAAGTTATAGTACCAACAACTGAACAATATGCTACTTTGGTCATCGGCCTATAGTGTTTAAGCAGTAGCCTAGGCAAAAACTGTAACAAAGTAAAAACAAAACAAAGAAAATATAACTGCCGAATGAATTAAGAACCTGAATTTTCACCAGCATTTGACCGGTTGTTAATTTAAAACCAGGCATGCATATATATATCTATCTTTAGAAATTAGGCCTACGTTAACAAGAGGGAATCTTTATCTTTTCAGGTCAAGGTGGCCGCCTTGGCAATAGGGAAACTCTCTCTCTAGGCAAGGCCTAATCAGAAAGCAAGGTGTGTGTGTGTGTGTTTTTTTTTGTTTGTTTTTTAAACCTCTGTCATCAAAGGGACACTGCAAGATTTATAGTTGTTTATTTCCAGAATTCATGCTACTCATTCACTAATGTTACCTTTTTCATGAATACTTACCACCACCATCAAATTCTAAGTATTCATTATGACTGGAAAAATTGCACTTTTCATACATACAAAGGGGGATCTCCTCCATCATTGTCCGCCATTTTGAATTTCCAGAAATAGCCATTTTTAGCTGCAAAAAGGACTGTACTTGGGCCATAACAGAAAATCTGAGTTTATTATTTAGTAAACTTTCATGAAAAGAGCAAATTTGGCAATAGGCAACCCAGTTACAATGAGCAGCATAGTTGCAGTACCCTTTTTGACCATTTCCTGCACAGTGTCCCTCTAACTGATAAAATAAAGCCTTGTTGGCCTCAACATGTCATTAATTTCACCATGTAAATCGTGCCTTTCAAGAACTGATATTTTGAGGCAGTGTTAAGACTGGGTTGCACCAGCTGATTGCTTAGGCTACTTAACCACAGCCCTTTTAGAAGACATCACCTCCCGTCCTCTCCTTGTGGTAGCGTCTCCAGCAATAAGTAAGGATTTGGCGCCCCTTAGTGGCAAGCTGTGCACCCAGCGATGAACAAACAGACAGACTGCAAAACTCAGACAATCACATATTATGTGGCAGAGGTAATGATAAAAATGATGTCTGGTATAGTCAGGAGGTAATGAAAAAAAGCCAGTATAACATTTCCCAATCAATATAAGGGGGATAATGATTAATTAAATTGAATGTGTGACAGTGGCACCAGCTCTCTGTTAAGACTGGACACCACAGGTCAGCTCCTGTGTCTATTCCACAACACACTGCAGCAAGATTTTACATTACATTACATTACAATCGCATTTAGCTGACGTGACGCTTTCATTGTTTCAAAGCGACTTACAATTATTACTTTTCAGGGTATTGGTTACAGTCCCCGGAGCAATGTGGGGTTAGGTGCCTTGCTCAAGGGCACTTCAGCCATGGATGGAGGTGTAGGGAGAGGTCGTGGGGGATTCGAACCAGCAACCCCTAGATTGAAAGACCAACTCTCTAACCACTAGGCCAGGGGTGTCAAACTCAAACTCACAGAGGGCCAAAATACAAATCTGGAACAAAGTCGCGGGCCAAACTCAATATTTACAACGGCCTAAAATTGTGCAAACACACTTAATCTCATTAAATTTCACAAACAGATTCCCATCGTCGTTCAAATGTGCCTGCAGATACTCTGTTGCAGTAGTGTGAGCTGTTTTACTGGCCTATGCCCACTCATTTTTTTGTGACATATTACATTTTATGTTCAGGTCTTATTATGCTATATATTAATGGTGTATGTGGGCCAACTGTAATACACATTTGAAATGATCTTGCGGGCCAAATGAAATGACTCTGCGGGCCAGATTTGGCCCCCGGGCCTGAGTTTGACATCCCTGCACTAGGCCATGGCTGCCCAGATTTCTCACAAAGAGCTGCATTGAAATGACATTAAGAACATTAGTGATTAATAACAAGTTGCCTAGTAAAAAACACACCAGCAAGTGTCATTTAGTGTATGGGGCCATTTGTAAAGTGGACCAATGTAAGGTGTGTGTCAAATTTGAACAACCATCACCCCCCACCTGCAACTACAATGCTGCAGTTGGATATTGGGCACAAGTAGCTAGGTTGTTTTTCAGTTCAGCACATATAAAAAACCATCAAGTAAGCACACAGTATTGAACTATCTGTATGCATTTTAATAACTGTGTAAATAAACATTTCAAAACCGCCAGGTTAATTCATTTTTCTTCAGCACTTAAGCCTACAGTATACAGTATGTCATACCTTTGTCAGGTGCAGTGATTCTCATTGATATGATTAGATTAGATACAACTTTATTGTCTGTTACACCAGTGTTTCTCAACAGGGGTGCCGGGGCACCCTGGGGTGCCGCGGGCCACCCTCAAGGGTGCCACGGAAACGTGGCTGATAAATAAATAATCAATTTAGACAAATATGTATTATATTGCATAAGTTAATGCTAGTCAGTGGAATCTTTCATTTGCCATTTACACACAATAAAGTAAATATAGGTCGCCCTAGTCAGCTGCAACTTCGAACGTAGGTCGTGTGACCTCTCCAAATGTGCTACTTTTCTAAGCTTGTGTGGTATGGGATGCAATGCCATGTTATGGCTTGTTGGTTTGGGGTGCCTTGAAATTTTTCATGAACTGAAAGGGTGCCTCGCCTAAAAAAAGGTTGCGAAACACTGTGTTACACCCATGAAACAGAAAATTGTCTTTGGCGTGGCTTCAGTGATTCTCACAGACATTAGACAAGGCTTGACCAAAAAAAAAAAGACAAGACCACACAATACATGCATGCTGCAGCTGGACAGTTCATCTCTTGTTCAGTATGGTCACAGCTGAGGGGATGAAGGATTTCTTGAAAGATGATAGATATCTACATATAACTGAACCAAGTTTTTCTGCACCGTATTGAACAATAATCCTCTCAACATTAATCCAAGTCTCTCTGTTGGGGGCTGGAGACATCTCCTCTTTGGGGGTGGTCTTCCACATGATGGTGCTTTCTGAGAATAAATATAAGAAGGAACAAAAAACGCCAACAGCTTTTAAAACAGTTAATTACAACGCCACTGTCCTACAGAACACTTTAAATCTCACTTCACATTGCATTATATTACAATTAGCAGATGTAGACTCTTGCATGGAATAATAAGACAAGTGTTGAAAGGCAATGTAGGTACATAAAAGCAGAGCCTTAAGGAGAGAAAGCATAACAACTAAGAGTCAATAACTAAGTTAAGAAAATGTGTGTGTGTGTTTATTTTTTATTTTTTTTTAGCCTAGATTAAAAAGTGGCAGATGGGAGAGAGTCTAACGTCTGTAGCCTAGGCAAATAGCTCCAAAAGTACTTTAACAACATATGGTTAAGGTAATTAAGAAAAAAGCACTTAAGTTATTTGTTATATACATGTAAACTTACACTATATTCATATCCCATATTATGGGATATGGGTGTTCCTGCGTTGGTCTGCCGTCAGGGAAGTGTACTCCACACACCTAAGGAGGGTGGGAATAAGATGAGATAAAAAATATATTTGACTGTTACACATGAAACAGAAAATTATCTTTGCCATGGCTGCAGTCATTCTCACAGACATTAGACAAAATACAGGACAAAGCAAGACATGTACACTGAGGTTGGATAGCGAAAATTATCTTTTGTTGAGGAAAGGTTATTTTCAGTCTGGGTGTAATTTTCAGTCTGGGTGTTGGGGGACATGTCCATAGGCCTACCACTTTTGAGATTAAACTAGCTTGTCCCCACCACTTTATTTCCAATAGAATGGCAAACATTATTACAAATACAAACATGCTGGCCGATTTATGAGATGAAAATAAAATTGGGCTAGGTTATGAACAAAACAAAAGCTACCAAAACCTAGCCTGACTTCTTATTAAAGTCAGTCACACAACCTGGCTAGCTTAGCCAAAACTCCGCTAGCATAACAAAAGAATGAGCTAAATTGCCAGGGTCACATTTCCATTTCAAAGGGCACACATACACAAATAATCGTAAATAAACACATAAATGTACCATGGCACACAGCACAGATAACCATGGGGCTCATGGTGCTACCAAAACCTAGCCTGACTTCTTATTGAAGTCAGTGTAACCTGGCTAGCCTTGCCAAAACTTCGCTAGCATAACAAAATAATTAGCTAAGTTGCCAGGGTGACATTTTCATTTCAAAGGGCACACATACACAAATAATCGAACATAAGCACACAAATGTACCATAACACACAGCACAGATAACCATGGGGCTAATGATGCTCTTCCCACTCCTGGGGAAACTTAGGTCTTAATGAAAGAATGCTAAATAATCGTAACTAGCGTTAGCTAGCCAAGCGAAATAATTGTTGCCACCAGTTTATGTTACATAGACACTGGCTTACAATACTTAACTACACTAACCACCTAGAAATAAAAATACATACCCTTGAATACTTGTTTGGGGGCAAAGTCCTTTCGGTGTACGTTTTTAATCCACATCTTGCGAATGTCTTCATCCTCAGCACGGCCGGGGAAGCGGGGTAAGGGGATGGAGACTCCCAACTGAGATCGCTCCCGGACGTGCGGTCCCAGGTGTTTCTATCACTCCCGGACGTGCAGTCCCACGTATACTGCCACATACAAGCAATTTAGGGTTAGGTTTAGAGTTAGGGTTAGGGTTAGGTTTAGGGTTAGAAACAAAAAACTAACATCAACAAGATAACTGGCTCCGTCATATGGCGGTGGTACCGATAGTCTGGCTAGTGGGAGCGAGATGAAATGGGAGCGTCCTGAGTTGGGAGCGTCAATCTGGGAATCTAGGGCACACAACAAGGACAATCCTCTTTAAACTGTGGACTATGAAGCGCACATACGCTCTTTTTCCACATTTTTAGCTTTCTGCTGTTATTGTGACATCCGATTACAGCACACGTTAGTCCAGATCCAGACATATTTGTACAAAGATGATGTGAAAGTCAGTAACTTCATACGCTTCCGAGTTTACGTCATGGAGCACTTCGGTAATGGCTCTACTTCCGGTTATTTCCTCTGATCGGTGTATAAAGATCTATGGTGGCTGTAGCAACCCCATGTGAGTAGGCTGCCGGATGTGAGTGCCCGGATATCCGCCCGAGTATTTACGTCTATTTTACCTCAGCTACTCGATTCCGGTCGTGTATTTACGACAGTTTAACCTCAGCTACTTGATTTCGGTCCGATTTGAGTCTGACTGAAGATGGAAGGGACATAGGTGCCGTGCGTAAAGAGCCCACAGCACATCGCCGTTTCGGCGACGCCAGAGAGTTCCTTTGATCTCCCAATCAAAAGAATAGGCCCGGTGACCAATAACATCAAAATAATAATTTAAAAAAAAATGAAATCATAACTTAAAACCGAATTGATTTGGGTGTGAAAATTAAACTGTCTCAACCGGGCACCCAAAGGGAATCCATCAAAAGACAACGGCGTTACTTTCTCGTCGGCATTATTTTGTTTTTATTATCCAGGAGGACTGAGCTGAAAACTGCAGCAGTCACCTTGCACAGTTCTAGCTGCTCTGAAGCACGTGCGTGTCTAACAAATCATCCTGCCCATTCGCAATGTTAAATAAAAAGTTTTGCACAAGACTATAGTCTAAAATAGATACACTGTCACAGACACTGGAATAGCCCGTTTCGGAAGCCATTAAAGTCACGAGTTTACCCAGTCTAAATGTAGCTAGCACTCGGAAAGTTTCTGAGTTTTACACTTTACATTAGTGAAACATAACATCAGGATATCCTACAAGTTAAAAGAATATGCCTACCTGGGCATAGCCTTCTCTCTGAGTTAGAAAACAGCAGCTATGCCGCACATTGTGTAGGCCTAGTTATTATTTGGTGGTGCAAAAACAACACGCGAAACCATGCCGCATATTGTGCCATTATTATTGGTGATGCCGAAACAACAAAGCCAGATTGGTGACTAGAGCCTGCCTAGTACATTTAGACATAGCCTACTCATTTGATTGTGCCATGTACATTTAAAAGTGTCAGTGCAGAATTAAACTGGGCGCTGATACAGCGTACAGATACAGTCAGAGGCGCGCACACGCTCTTATTTCTGTATTATATGAAAATATCCTAAAACATCAGAGGACCTTCGTGGTGGAGGATACTTGCGGCGCGGGTCGAGACCGAGTTGTTAGGGGACACTCTTAATATTATTGAAGGGACAGACCATGCTCGATACTTTACCCGGTCTAAATGTAGCACTCGAAAAGTTATGCCGCATATTGTGCAGATTATTTGGTGATGCCAACAACACGTGAAACTAGGCACATTGGAGACTAGAGCCTATAATTTAGACATAGCCTATTCATTTGATTGTGCTACGTAAACTTAAAAGTGTCAGTACAGAATCAAACGGGACGCTGAAATATGGGAGCCAGCTTCGTGTCCGGTGAATATTGTGCAGAGGTGTGTGCGCGCGCACAACTAATTTTTCTTCCATCCCTTTGCTCATCAAGCCTCCGATCTCCAAAAAGACACGGGCACTCAGGATAACTGTTTACACGAGCTGTTTAAATAATGTGATGCACGTTCTTCATGACATGGCATGGTTTGGCCACCCTAAATCCACCGAGCGGACAGAGCCCTTGCAGAGAAAAAACGAGGAGGAGGAATATGTGTCTACACACATGATGCTTGGTGCAATAATGCTACGGTAGTACAGAGGCACTGCTCTCCACGAGTGGAGTTCATGATTATCAAGTGCCGACCCTTCTATCTACCCAGAGAAATCTCCGCTATCCTATTAGTCGCCGTCTACCTCCCACCCAGCAACAAAAATGGCGTCAAAAGCGAGGCACTGAACGAGCTGCATCGGGGCATCAGTGAACAACAAGATGCACACCCAGATGCCTTCATAGTGGTACTAGGAGATTTCAACCACGGAAATCTCAAAACAGTACTTCCAAAATTTCATCAACATGTCAACTTCCCAACAAGAGGACAAAACACCCTGGACCTCGTTTTCACAAATCAGAAGAGAGCATACAAGGCAAGCCCCATCCCCCACATTGGATCATCAGACCACACGACAATTCTGCTACTGCCAGCTTACAGACAAAAGGCAAAACTCACCAAACCAGTTCTGAAGGAGGTGAGAAAATGGCCTGAGGGAGCCATCTCACGACTTCAGGACTGCTTTGAAACCACAGACTGGGACATTTTCAAAACAACTGCCACCCACAGCAAACACATTGACATTGAGGAGTACACAGACACCGTGACCTCCTACATCACAAAATGCATCGATGATGTTACAGAAATAAAACACATCACTACCAGGGCCAACCAGAAGCCATGGTTCACAGGAGACGTTCACCGACTGCTGAGGGCCAGAGACAAAGCCTTCAGAGCAGGAGACGTAGCTGGCCTAAAGACAGCAAGGGCTAACCTGTCCCAGGGCATCAGGAAAGCAAAAAAGGAATACTCAGACAAAATAACAACACACTTCAAAGACAGCAGAGATGCACAGAGCCTGTGGCAGGGCATACAGGCCATCACGGACTATAAGCCTGCACCACGAAGCTGTGACAACAACACCTCTCTGCTAAACGATCTGAATAGTTTCTTTGCCCGCTTTGAAGCACAAAATGACACTCACCCACAGAAAACTCCCCCTCCCCCCCATGATCAATCCCTTTACCTGTCCTCTGCCAGTGTTAAGAGGACACTGGCCACCATCAACCCACGCAAAGCAGCTGGCCCAGACAACATACCAGGCCGAGTGTTGAAGGATTGTGCAGAAGAGCTGAAGGATGTCTTCACAGACATCTTATACATCTCTCTGGAGCAAGCAGTCATCCCATCACTTTTCAAAGCTGCTACCATCATACCTGTGCCGAAGAAATCATCACCATCATGCTTCAATGACTACCGTCCTGTAGCACTGACGCCCATAATCATGAAGTGCTTCGAACGGCTAGTCCTGTCACACATCAAAGCCACCCTACCCCCCACCCTAGACCCCTACCAGTTCGCATACCGAGCCAAGCGATCCACGGAGGATGCAATTTGCTCTGCCCTCCATCCAGCCCTCACCCACTTGGACAATAAAGACTCATATGTGAGAATGCTGTTCATTGACTTCAGTTCAGCATTCAATACCATAATACCACAACAACTCATCAGAAAACTGGACAAACTAGGTTTCAGCACCTCCCTCTGCAACTGGCTGCTGGACTTCCTGATGCAAAGACCACAAGCAGTACGGGTAGGGAACAACACCTCGAGCACCCTGACCCTGAGCACGGGGGCTCCGCAAGGCTGTGTTCTCAGCCCCCTGCTGTTCACGCTGCTGACACACGACTGCACAACGACCCACAGCACTAACCATCTAGTGAAGTTTGCGGATGATACAACACTGGTGGGCCTCATCACCAAGGGCGATGAGACTCACTACAGAGAAGAAGTAGACCTGCTGGCCAGATGGTGCAAAGACAACAACCTCCTGCTGAATGTCAACAAGACCAAGGAGATTGTTGTCAACTTCCAAAGGGTCCAAAAACAACTGCCACCACTGACCATCGACGGCGATGCTGTGGAGAGAGTGAGCAGCACCAAGTTCCTTGGAGTGCACATCAGCGACGACCTCTCTTGGACCACCAACACTACATCACTGGCGAAGAAGGCCCATCAGCGTCTCTACTTCCTGCGCAAACTAAAGAAGGCAACATTCTACAGAGGAACCATAGAGAGCGTCGTGTCCAACTGCATCACAGTGTGGGGAGGAAGCTGCACGGAGAAAAACAGGAAGACACTCCAGCGTGTTGTGAACACAGCGAAGAAGATCATTGGAGTACCACTCCCCTCCCTGCAGGACATTTACACCACACGCCTCACCCGGAAAGCACTGATGATCATCAAAGACACAAGCCACCCTGCACACAAACTGTTCAGCCTCCTGCCCTCTGGAAAGAGGTACAGGCTGGCTAGCAGCTCCATGCACCAAGCGATCAAGATACTGAACACTAAACCCACTCTCCCTCCACTGTCAGCCTTTAGCCAGCCAGGCCACTGACAACCCCCCCCCCCCCCCCCACTGTCAGCCTCTAGCCAGCAAGGCCACTGACAACCCCCCCTCCCCATCCCCCACCACCATATCTGCGACTGAACATTCCACCTGCACTACTATACTTGTGACTGAACTTTCAACCTTCAACCTGCACTAACTCAAAACATGCACACACACACACACACACACACACACACACACACAAGCACACTGCACTTTCTGCACTAAACCCAACATACACACACTGACACACACACACACACACACACACACACACACACACACACACACACACACACACACACACACACACACACAGACACACGAACACACACACAAGACGCACACCGCACCTTCTACCTGCACTAAACACATACACACACAAGCACGCACACACACACACACACACACACACACACACACACACACACACACACACACACACACACACACACACACTGCTGCTGGTGTACTTGACAGACCTTTTTATATTTATTTTCTTCAAAATGCTACTATTACCATGTCAGAACGCTATAAAGGACTTTTTTTAGGAAAAGCACAAAAACACAACAAATACCTCTTAATGTATGTCCTCTACAAGTCTTCTGTTGTCCAGTCTTGCACTTTAAATGTCTGTATGAGCACTGTCTATGTCCATACTGTCTTAAGTCCATGTATAAGTACTGTCTATGTCTATACTGTCTATGTCCTTACCTTAATTAGTCTATGTCTGTATGGGAAAGCAAGAAATGTAATTTCAAATTCTTTGTATGACCAGTGCATGTAAAGAAATTGACAATAAAACCTACTTGACTAAATTAAACAGGACTGCATTCGCACATATCGTTTAAACATCCATGATGGAATTGTCACTCTTAATGTGCAAGTATTGGATATGAAAAAAAGATCCTAAACGGTCACAACACCAGAGGACCCGTGGTGGTGTGGTGGATATTTGCGGCGGGGGCCGAGGCCGAGTTGTTACGGTAGGCTACAATCATATTATAGAAGGGACAGTCAGGCGACACAGCGCGACTCACATAGGGTAGCTGTGGTACCGCAAAGCATTCCTGATGGTGGAAATGAATGCAAATGCATGCAAATACTCGGGCGGATATCCGGGCACTCACATCCGGCAGCCTACTTACATTGGGTTGCTACAGTGGCTTCGCACTAGTAGCCTTCTCTGCGTAATAGAAGCGCAATGTCTTCAACCTTACGCTCGAACGCCGGCTGATGTGATTGGCTGAGCACATTTGTGTGTCATATACCGTCAGGACAGTCTCAAAAATCCACACACAAATACAATGGAAGTCATAAATATGTATAGGGTTTGCGAATATATGTAGACCGGTTTGCAAATGAATAGGGAGGGAAAGTAATCTCATCGCCCCCTGCTGGCAACGTTCCAACCCCCTGCAACAAATGAATGTTTTTTTTCTTTGAAAAATTACATCTCGGCCCTGACGACGAAGTAGAAGTAGTGGCAGTCATATTATGGGCATGTTGGCCCGTTTTATCGAATCAGGTGGTAAAATGTTCGGTTTTTCACTGATCTGAGCTGATTTTAATATTCTTTAAAAAGCTAATACAGAACTACACTGACTGGCATGTGTGGCTTGTTTACTCCATGTAATTAGCATAGCCAAATTAGCATAGCCAAACATGAGCCAGAGAGGTGGTTACTCGTCACCACAGAAGCCATCATATCTACTACAGAATTTAAAACCATACCAAAATGATCGCGTGTATATATGTGTAATAAGAAGACAATGTGGAACTCATAGGATTACAAGAATGTGAAGATATGCGAAGAACTTGCGTTCGTTCGCGTTCATTTGTTTCTCTGTGTTGTCAACGAGGCGCGAAGCACAGCATGCTGGGAGCTGTAGTCCGTTTCCGACCAGATTGGCACAATTTCTATTTTTCTTAAAAGGGCAAAAAATGACTTGAGATTTTCACAGGTAGTAGTTCATGCTATTGTGTACGCTGAAAAATGTGTCTGGTGTTATAGTTCCAAGTCATATCTTTGTGGGATTTTTAAAAAAAACTTGTCTATGGGAGTTTCAATAGGATCACCCTGGTGTTTGGAACGTAACCGCTAGGATCGCTGTTTTCCACTTTCCCTCCCAATAGAACTGCGCTGGCATTTGTGAATGGGGTTACATTCATTTGTGCATCATGAATTATATTTGTGAATGTTGTTACATTTGTTTGTGGATCATGAAATGTATGAATTATATTTGCGAATGTTATTACATTTGTTTGTGGATCACGAAATATATTGGTGAGTGGTGTGACATTCATTTCTTAATATTGATACTGATCTCTCTCCATAGGCAAGTGGTCCTGTGTACAGGGAAGCATGGGTCAGTTGGAGGAAAGTGAAATTGTGTGTGTGTGTGTGTGTGTGTGTGTGTGTGTGTGTGTGTGTGTGTGTGTGTGTGTGTGTGTGTGTGTGTGTGTGTGTGTGTGTGTGTGTGTGTGTCTGTGTCTGTGTGCAACCACGTGCGTACTGTATGCGCGTGTGTGTGTTGTGTGTATGGCATGAATGAATTGCCCTGGCCGCCTGTTCTGCCTAATGAAGGCATTTCGTAAGTTTTGACATTCTTATGTGTGTAATTGGCTGTGTGCCCACTTCAGGTATGCGAAAGGGAAAGACCCTGATAACTGGTTCACCATCGACCCTGTTACCGCCGAGATCAAGCTCAACAAGCTGCCAGACAGGGAGTCGCCATTCCTGCAGAACGGCACCTACCTAGCAGAGGTGCTCTGTCTGACACAAGGTATGTCCTAATTGCACACACACACACACACACACACACACACACACACACACACACACACACACACACACACACACACACACACACCACACACACACACACACACACACACACACACACGCCCACATTCACACCCACACCCACACACAGAAAGAGACACATAGTGTTCAACACACACACAGACACACAGACACACACAGAAACACACAGACACACACAGACACACACACACACACACACACACACACACACACACACACACACACACACACACACACACACACACACACACACACACAAATACACACACACACACACACACACAGCCATATTCACATCCACACCCACACACAGACACAGAGAAGCACGCGCACACAATGGCACATACACGTGCTAAGCTTAGGTGTTCTTTCTGATACAAGGTATGTTATAATTGCACCGAAACACTCCCCGTCCCTCCCTTATTATCAGGGGCGGCCCTTGTCGATTTGCTGCCCTAGGCAACTATGAGTTCAACCGCAATTTTTTTTCAGTTTGCCACCCTGGCTATGTCCAACAAAAACATTGGTTGTTTTGCAGTTGGTTGACAGTTCCTCACAACATTCTTGAAGAGGCAGCACTTTCATTTGCAGAGTTTATTCATAGAAAAACAGGCACCAGAATGGAACATTACTTTAGCATAAAAATTCAATGTCCCAGCACACTGTTTGAGATCGTGATATAGAGACTAGAGAATGTTACATTGCATTTCATTTGAATTTAATAGCAGAGTAGTGCTACAGCTTACAGGGTCCAGTCAGAGCAGTGACTGTACGAGTTTAGATTAGATTAGATTGTTAGATTTTTTTCCATCCCTGATTCTCTGGTGCGGCGCCCCCTACTGGAGTGACTCCCTTAGCATTTGCCTATACTGCCTCAGCCAAGGGCTGTCTCTCCCTCATTACACACTCTCTCTCTCTCTCTAACACAGCGAGTGAGACAGATTCCTGTCTGGAATGAAGGGGGTTGCTCACTGTCTCGCCAGAAATGCAATTGCTGACTCCCAAATTCCATTTGAAAATTGCTTGGTGGGATGGAATGGGTGATACAACTTGGTGGGATACAACTTAGTGGGATGGAATGGGTGTAGAGAAGTATTCTCACCACTGGGTGGTGCTATTGCATGACATATAAAAATACAACTGTACAGAACAGTACCAAACAGAAAATAAAAATTGATTGGACTACATGACATTACACTTACATATGTTGTTATACAAAGTGACTTAAAGAGGGGACATTACAGTGTTCTAAACACATTTGGAAGTAAAAAAGAGTGTAGGCAGAGGCCTAGACGTACATGTTCACGGGTAGAACCTGTACCTGTTTATGGGCAAAGGTGTAAGCAAAGTCACTGAAGTACAAGCAGGGAATCATTTTCCCCACTAGAGGGGGATGTCTTCACATCTAGAAAAGAGCTGTTAATGAAGTTATGTTCAGCGCCACTGTCAAGGAGTCATGGTTTATTTTTTTGTCTGTCTTTGCCATTTCCACATGTAATTCCCAGGTAAATATAGTCAGCATTTGTAGAGGGTAGTTTTTCCTACTTAGATTTTAGATTAGATTAGATTTAATTGGATTACATTACATTACGCTTTACATGTTATACAAAGTGACTTAAAAGAGGGGACATTACAGTGTTTTAAACACATATGGAAGTGAAAAGAGTGTCGGTAGAGGCCTAGATATACATGTCCATGGGTATACCTGTTAATGGGCAAAGGTGTAAGAAAAGTCACAGTACTGCAGGCAGTGGACCAATTCTACCACTAGAGGGTGATGTCTTCATATCTGGAGACTAGGACACTAGAGGAGGTCATGTACAACTCCAGTGTGCGTTACAATATGCAACCTTGCCTCCTCCACTTGAGCTTGTCTCCTCGTACCAGGAAGTAATATGTCATGATGACATCACTGACCACAGCATTATATTTCAATATCTTTCTTGCAAAAGCTCAATTGTAAAGCCTTCTTCTCATTTGCAATTGGGATGGTGAATGAAAAACAGTCCCTCAAAAGTTGTTGTGGCTAGGCAGACAGCTGGGAAACTTTATCAGTTTCTCCACGGAGGAGGGGCCAGAAGGTGGGGCGAGGAGACAAGCACAAGTGGAGAAGGCAAGGTCGCATATTGTAACGCACTCCCAGTGTCAAGGGGTCATGGGCTGTGTCTCAAATCACACACTTGTGTCAGTGCACTGACAGTCAGTGCACAGTGCACACAGTGCACTGAGGTCTTTAGTGCATAGTGTTGTGGAAAAATTTGAGCACTATGCACTGTGCCCTCACTGGAAGTGATGGCTGAGCATGGCATTAGCTCGCCAAATACGAGTTGGCTACTGTTTACAATGCACAGTGTCTGGTGCTTGTATTTCCATGTCCTTCACCCCAAAGGACAACAATCACACATACAATACTTTGGTTGGCATACAAAGGTTGGTGTCCCATCAACATTACTTGCAGAATTAGGAGACTGACCAAACTCTTCTACTGAACTGAATGACACATTTCCTCCGTGTCATTGTCAACATGGTCGCCGTTTAGTGCGTGCAGTGTCCATCATTCTGCACTGCATTTTTCCGCCATTGTTAGGGGATCATCCTGGCACTTTCAGTGCACTGGCTCAACTGAAATTTTCAGTGTGAGCGCCCTAGGCACTGAAAAACAGTGCCCGAAGTGCACAAGTGCGTGATTTGAGACACAGCCATAGTTTCCTTTTTTGTCTGTCTTTGTCATTTCCACATGTAATTTCCACAACAGATGGACATATGAAGTACACATAAAGTATATATACACAACATTTGTAGAGAGTACTTAAAGACTAGAGAGTAGTTTTCCTTACTTAAAGACCAACCATCTCTTATATCAGCCATGGAGAAAGCTTTCTCTAGTGTAGAAATGGGCTGTAAAGCATAAATGGTTAAACTATGTCCACTACATTAAACTTCGATTTTTTTCGCACACCTCAGCTGGCAGATGCGTCGGATATGGCCCATGGGTTACTCAGCAAACAACTTAAACAAACTCCCGCACACTGACCATTTCGCTGTTCTTTCTTTAATAAACGACGTTTCGGTACTAGACCTTCTTCCAATCTTGCCTGATGAAGGTCTAGTACTGAAACGTTGCTAGTTAAAGAAAGAACAGCGAAATGGTCAGTGTGCGGGAGTTTCTTTAAGTTGTAAACTATGTCCACTGAAATGAAGGCCTATACACCCCCCTCATCTATCTACCTGTTTCTCCCACCAGAAATACCCACCATGTCAGCCAAGGGCAACTTCGCCGTCCATAGAATCATGTACTGTATAGCAATGTCAATAGGAAAGTTTACTCTAGTACAGGGATGGGCAACTGGAGGGCCGGGGGCCGCATGCGGCCCGGCTCCTAACTCAGTGTGGCCCTTTGGCTACATAAATACATAAATAATGACCAGATTTTTCAAGACACTACTAAATGAATCCATTGTAATTATACTGTTGGCCAATAGAGCACACTCCTATTCTTTCCGAATCAAATCAAAACATCGGCAGTCAATGAGCAACCAACTGCATCTCGAGCTATAGTTGCAGTCAGATCCCTGGTCATGTGGCCCTCCGATGGTTGCGATAAAGAAATGTGGCCCTCCATATCATGACAGTTGCCCATCCCTGCTCTAGTATATAAATGTATTTTTCTTCTTTCTTCCACATTTTTCTTCAACCAGCCATTTTTAAAGCATGAACTACTGTATAAATACTTAGTGTACGTATACTGCATATCTCTAACATGTAGATTCAAGATTAGATTAGATTTCTTTATTGTTATATTTATTTTCACATCAGACAGCCAGTTACTACTTTTACATGACATTTTTAATTCCGAATTAATAATTCCGAATTAAATAGTTCCATCGAGTTTACATTGATCCTTCATTTCATTTTGAATTGTTAAGTGTTTACATGATGTTTTCAAAGCAGAATTAAGCTTTATTCCGAAGGAAAGTGAGTTAATTCTGAATTAAATATCTCATGTAAACGTAGCCAGTCTCTATTCCCCCTTTCCTGCCCAACAGATCATTTATTCCCCCAATTTTTCTTTGATCAGTAACTTGTGTTGGAATCACTGTTTAAAAGAAAAATAATAATTAAAATAATAATAATAATAATAATAATAATAATAATAATAATATATATATATATATATATATATAAACAAGATCCCAAGAAACAGTGGCACTGCAAAGTCATTGACCAACACTCACTCACCCCAGACACTTTTCAAATCTCTTACCCACCAAGACGGACATGGGTGCTATAGATTGTGTACACAGTCAGGGTTCCCACACGTCCTGGAAAACCTGGAAAACCTGGAAATTTAGAGATATGTTTTCAAGTCCTTGAATGTCCTGGAAATTCACCAAATGTCCTGGAAAAAAATATTTTGTCCTGGATTTTTTTTCCTTCAACTTTTTCCCGATTTTGTTTGTGGTATAATTTTTACTCTTTTTTTAGTCTAGACATGACGATTGAATTTATATCCACGCATTGAATACATTATTGTCCACACACACACGCACAGTTTGGTCAGGTTGCCATCTTTGATTGCACTTATACACAGTCATATTCTTTGACTCAGTGTTGCCAAAAGTCGCTACAAGTCGCTAGTTGGCTTGCTGAAAAGTCGCTAGATGATATGATGGCGTTATATATCTCTCGAAAACATGCCTAGGGTCATAATAGGCCTACAAATAGGCAGTGCTAGCACTTACTTACAAAAAATTGTAGTGCTATCTTTTTTTGGAGATCAGAGCATATCTGCAGCCCTGCTTAATCGTAGGAAATGCTTCTGACAGCAGCTCAGCGTCACTGAGGTGCTGTTTCCACGTAGCTGGATATTTTTATATGTGGATATTTTTTTCTCCTGCTTGTATTGGTTTTGCATTGGTTTTGGCCTTCCGTTTCCACGTAGCAGATATTTAAAATCCAGGTATAAAAAGCAGGAGAAAAAAATCCTGTTTAGGGGGCTGAAACGCATTTGTTACAATGGAGGATTTTTTTATCCACATGTTGCATTTACACCTAGCAGGAGAAAAAAATACCCTGCTAAAAAAATATCCTGCTACGTGGAAACAGCACCTGAAAAGACATGTTTTACCAAAAAGTTGCTAAATGTGGAATTTAGTCGCCGAAAGGTTAAAGGTTAAAAGGTTAAAATGAACCATTCCATCTGTTGTTTAATTTATTAATTGTCCCCTGTCGATGTGTCGCTGTGCATGTCCAAATTGTGGGTTCGACGGAGAAAACATCCGTCCTGAATTACCAAAAAATGGTCCTGGAAATGTCCTGGAAATGTCCTGGAAAATGATTTTTAAATAAGTGTGGGAACCCTGACAGTTAGCAGTCTAAGTCTAAGTCTTTCTTGGCCACCAGACCATTAAGTCTTGGCCACCAGACCATTAAATCACTTGGCCACACAGACCATTAAGTTTGAAGTTGTTAAAGATGCTGGATTAAAAGACAAAAGAATAAAAGAGAAGTATTTACACAACCTAGAAGCTCCCTTGTACGTTGCTGTGATTTATTTGATGGAAGGTCACATAATGTAATGTAATGAAATTGTGTAAGCAACATCTACACCATCTATGCTCGTTTCTTGCTCGTTTCTTTATACACCTCTTGTTGTCAGTGTATAGCCACCTGTATTGTGTATAGCCAGTGTATTGTCACCTCAATAGGTGCAGTGAATTAACTGGTGTACACACTATCTAAGATCATATACTAGTGTTGTAATTACATCAGTAAGACTAACTGCTTCTACAGAGTCGCAGCGGCCCGGAGTACTAAACCTTTTAATAGCTTGAAAACCTGCTGCTACTAGTAAATGTNCCAAAAACACAATTTCGTTGCCTTTTTGACAATGACAATAAATTCTTGAATCTTGAATCTTGGAATCTTAATACAGCTCTGATAATTTTTGTGTACTAAATCACCATCATCTGTTCCCCTTTCTTACCCACCAGACTACTGAGTGCCTGCTACAGTAGTTTAAGTGTAACCTAACGGGGGCTCTAAATTAACACCAGCCAACCGGGAAACGTTGGTGAAAAATCAATGAAAAATATAATCTTAATCTTATTTTAAAGATAAACATCTACTAGCGATTTTGGCTGGTGATGGAAAAAAGTTCATTTAGAGCCATGCATGTGATGTAATTGGCCCTGCCATGGCCAACCGGTAGGGCACTTTGTCTGCCATGCGGCCGACCGGGGTTCGATTCCCGGCCCGGGTCATTTGCCGACCCCTCCCCATCTCTCTCCCCCCATTTGCTTCCTGTCCACCTCTCAAACTGTCCTGTCAACAATAAAAGTCGTGAAAGAAAAAAGAATGTAATGTAACTAAGAGTGTATATTTACTTCTCCTTCCATAAATATCTATGCACTCTTTCTTGCCCACCCAGACATTGCCCACCAAGACGGCCACGGGCCACCATCGCCATCCAGGTGGAGGACTTCAAACGACCACTGCCCAGAGCTGGTGTCCCGCCTGGTGTCCATGTGCACAACCGAGGAGTGGTGGTGTATGTGAACAGCCTCGGATCCCGATTGTGGCGCCCAACGGCGCCCCCTACAAGTTCACCCTCATCCCCGGAGGACACCGAGGGAGAGTGGAGCCTGGAGCACTTGAATGGTGAGTGGAAGTTGTTGTCTTATTTTTGCCCGCGGTGTGTTATTAATGTAAAGACATAAGCCTACTGTTAATTTCTAAAATTAAATGAATTAATTAAATAGCCTGATAAATACATGATAATAATAAATAATGTATGATACATTTTATGAGGAGCGCCTTTCACGATACCCAAAGAACAGAATGTTAAAATAGTAGTATGTTAAAGCTATAGTTAAAGTAAATAGTAAAACAGTAAACATTACATTACCAAACATAAATGAATTAGTTTAGCCTACTTGACATATTCTAATTACCAAATTACAAATGTTCTTTTTAACCGATTTAAGCAATTTAACCAAACTATAATGAACAAAAATCCATTTTTGTTTTGGCTCAGTGTAGATCTCTAATGATGTGTGGAAAAGAGTATCTTAATGGGGATTACAGACTAAAGACTCATTTGCTTTGCCTTGTCGTGCTGTAGTAGCGATGCAGTGAAGTGTGGCACCGCTATTGTTGTAGCATGAAGCACTTCAAACGCAACAAAGCAGGGGCGCATTTCTCTCGAAAGCATAGTAGTTGTTAGCCCTGTTAGCAACTTGGGTAGTTGTCAATGGGAAATCTGGTATTGCACACAACAAAGTAGCTAAACAGTATAAGCAACTATAGTTTCGAGAAAAAGCAACCCCAGACTTGCCAATTCCAAGAGGAAAACCACAGTACACAGGCAGGCACGCTGTGGTTTGTTACTTTTGTTACTGAAGCTGCTGTCATAAACGTGCACATTACACAGGTTGCAGAACAAGTTCTACCTGGCCCGTCCTCGCTCACCCTCGCCCTCGTCACCCGGCTAAAATGACTATAATAACCTAGAGCACATACCTAGCCCTACCCCATACCATACCATATGCCAAATACCAAACCCATTCAGTAGCCTACCGTACCTAAACCTATGTGTATGCATAAAAGTTGTTGTAAAGGTTAAACACTAATGTACCGTAACAGTGAAACTACTGTGTTTTCATCCTTCTGACAAAGAGTCAGATTTTACATGACAAATTGTTTCTCGTACTGTGATACACAACATCCAAAAAGTGCTGTTATCTGCTGTGGTAAGTGTGGAATGCAAGTGAATGACTCTCTGATAGACAAAACTAATTTCTCTATTAAAATGTCAATAGAAAAACCATTTTGGTACATAATTTATTTCTCTTTTCATACATGAATTGGTGGAACCAACCTTAATAAAGCACCCATTTTCAATTACCAGTCACTGAATGTTAGCTTATTTACTTAGTAAATGTTCATGAATAAAATCTAATTTGTGTAGCATACATCTTTGGACATGAACTACTAAATATACACACTAGACCTTCAACAAAGTCATCATGTTGTTTTTGACTTCTGGTTTTGCTTTACAGACACGACGGCCATTTTTGCGTAACCATGAAAGCACCTGGCCAGGCAACTTACAAGGTTTGCCATGCAGATCCAGGACCAGCAGGGCCTCTCGTGCCCTGACCATCAGGAGCTGGAGGTGGAGGTCTGTAACGTGTGAGCATGGCGGCACATGCAGTGGCCGCCGGGTGGGTGGGCGCGTTAACAAAGCCCTCCGCCGAACTGGGACCCGCTGCCATCGGACTGGGCATTCTGGGAGCACTCCTCCTTTGTCGTAAGTCTTTCCCTCACTCTTTCACTCTTTCCCTCTCTCTATCACACACTCACACAGTACAGTCACCACACACACACACACACACACACACACACACACACACACACCACACACACACACACACACACACACACACACACACACACACTGCCTGTCTCTCTTTCACTCTCCTACTCTCCCTGTGCCTCTGTATCATGACCAAGTGATACATTATTGCACGGTGACTACAGTAGCCCCTTAATGCGCGCTGTACCTCCTGTGGCGCGCTGTAATAGACATTAAAAGTTAACTGCTATAGTACTACACAACTCTGACAGTGCACGGGGCCTTTAGTAATACATTACGACTTGGTCATTGCCATTCTGGTAACAGCTAATTTATAAAGCCGTGTCTTAAGGGGTTAATACATTGTTAGTTTAAGTTAGTTTAATTTAAAACATCTCTCTGTGTGTCTCTCTGTCTCTCTCCCTCTCTCTCCCTCTCTGTCTCT
>NW_026945916.1:0-26601 GCF_034702125.1 Engraulis encrasicolus
ATCCCAAATGAAGAGTTCAGATGCAAAACCCCCTAACTCCATTTCTGAAGACCTGCACTTCTATATTTTTAGAGAACCCCGTTGTTGGTTTGGTTTACATTAATGTACTTGATAATACATTTAAATAGTTATATTGCATAAATAAAATAAAAATATGCAATTTTGATAGCTTTGTGTTAAATAAAAATGAATTAAGATTATTTTCTGAAATGGCACTTAGGGGGTTTTGCATCTGAACTCTTCAAATGTAAACCAGGTCATTCTGTGCTAGTTTGCCACTCAGTTCCCAAACCAGCAACCTACCATAGTTAGCACTGCAGTGTGGCATGGGAGGCACAGCACGGTACTGAGCTAAAGAGCTAGACTGATAGCCAATATTGCACGAGGTTTCGGGAGGGAGGTGGAATTTGTTGCCATTACTAGTTGGCATCCGTTACATAGTTACATGTTTTGGTCATCTTTTTTAAAGGTATGCTTGTTTTGTATAGAAAGTACTACACCTTGCACATCCCCTGCTGCATGATTATTTCCAGTAAGTGGAGAATTCTTGCACACCTCCTTGGTCAGGTGCGTAGGAGTGGAACCCCTGGGTCACTAATATTAAAGCAAAGAAAGCTCTATTCAGATTTGCATGGTTTACTGTAGTAGGAGTAGCCTTTATTGTCCCCAAGGGGAATTCGTTCTCATCACACAGGGTGCAGTCGCCGCAAGAGCAGCGCCCATACTGCAACGTTTTGGTCTACTGACCTTCTTCAAGCAATTCAAACTCTCAATTTTGTTTGAATTGCTTGAAGTAGGTCAGTAGACGCATGCTTATTTCCGAAAGCCTGAAAGTGAAGGACTTTTACAAGAAGAGACCGCATAATACCATTTACATTTAGATGTACCTCATTTGGGTAGAAAGTTCTGTCAATAGAGAGTTCATTATGAAATAGGCTGCATGTCTATAAAAGCCTGCATACAATATGTTCAAAATACACAAACTAAGACTCTCACACTCACCACTGACACATATCGTCAGTGGCCATCAGAAACATTTTATCTCGACTCTCTGTTATAGTTTACATTTTTTCTCCCCATTTTTAAATCATTTATATATTGGAAACTGACCTTTAAAAAAAAAGTTATCTAATGAATAATGAATTAAATAAATAATGAATTAGCTTCTCAAAGGTGGAGATGCATATTATCAGGTTTCTGTCGGACAGTGTTGATATAGGTGGTTTTAACACTTAATATGTTGTCTTTTCACTATTCTCCATCTAATGAATAGATTGAATGTTTTGAAAATGATAGCATTTTGATTTTATTCACTGTTTACCAAACGTCCCAACTTCATCGGAGTTGGGGTTTGTATGTGTTGGAACTGTATTTTATTCTATATGAAAGCAAACATGTTGCCGTGGCACAAATGTGCCCTTTCACATTCAAGAATTCCTGTTCAAGGCTGCAGAAGATTACTGGACTGTGCGAGGACTTTATCTGTACCAGAACAATGGAATGCCCAAACACAACAGAGTTGCATCTCCACATGGCAGGCCAAGGACTGTGTGTTCGTTGCCTGATTATCATAGACTTGCAATCGAGATTCGATCTGCAGCGCCGCCGAAGGTGTTGCGTCACTAGGAGGGCGCAGCCTGGCTAGTGTGTTCGTGTGTTTGTGTGTGTGTGTGTGTGTGTGTGTGTGAATGAATTAATCTCTATCCGGGTACGCCCCCTTTTCCCCTTAGCGGATAGAGATAATTGTTATCAGGGAAAATCCTTCAATAAATATGACTTATGGCTATTACATCGTTTAGAACGAGTGGGGAAAATGGTAGCTGACGGTTCTCCCCATCCGCTCTCCAAGCCGGTTTGAAACTTAATTAAGGATTCTCTGTGTCTTTCATTTCAGGTATTTCATATTTACAAATGTTAAGGGTTTGAACCTAACATTTACTTGGTCCTTCAGAACCGGATCCCAAGATACCCGACGATTCCAGCACGCGAGGAGGGAACCAGGAAAGTCTGTGGCCACAGCACTAAGACCCGTTTCCGGGACTGGTCTCTCCCTCGCAGGCTGGGATCCGACGGTTGACGGGAATCTTGAAAAGACCAGAGAATCGTGAGTAGGCCTACATTTTTATTTTAAAAGGATTGAATGAAAAAAATGGTAAAATAAGAGAAGATAAAACCCTGACAATTCTAGACTCTATCAGGTAAAAAGGGAGGCCAGACTCCTCTGTGTCGTTGAACAAGTTAAATTCTGAAGACTACGTAAAGTAAAGTACGTAGTACAGGTAAAAAGGGAGGCCAGACTCCTCTGTGTCGTTGAACAAGTTAAATTCTGAAGACTACGTAAAGTAAAGTACGTAGTACGAGTACGAGAAACTAGTATGAGAAACTAGTTTAAATTCTGTGTTCTCTGCGTTGAGAGAAAGTGTGCGTGAAAGGATTCGTATTACCACTCGGTAATACGTTTCATACCAATACAACAAGGTTCAAATAGCGAGTCTTTGTGGAAGCCTGTATGCAAGAAGATTCCACCTGTGAGGGGCACGTATCCTCGGAGGTTGAAGTGAATCTTACCACAAACGATCGTTGATCGCTATCTTGTTGAAAAGTGTATCCAACAATAGAGGCACTGTAGGTGTTGTGACGTTGGACTAAATTCATAGAGACAAAATGGGGGGCAGTAACAGCAAAAGAAGTGAAAAGTTCCTTGCTGAAATGCAATGCAAGGACTGGAAAATCGTGCATAGAGAAAATCCTAGTGCAGTAGACTGGTTTGATGATAATGAGGAAACGGACGGGGATGTGGAAGAGGTAGACGTCGTTCTAAACTTAGAGGGATTGTTTTACCAAGAAAAAATTAGACCTGAAATTACCCTTCTGGTCCAAGGGACCCCCGTACGTTTCCTCTGTGACTCTGGTGCTAGCCGCACTGCAATGCAGGAAATAGCAAAAATAGCAAAACTAGTGTGAAAAAGCAAATGACAGCCATTTGGATTACTCACTGAGCAGTTAATGTCTCAGATAGCCTACCTAATAATAATAATAATAATAATAATAATAGTAATAATAATAATAATAATAATAATAATAATTGTATTTGTATAACACTGTGTCATACAAGGCAAGTAATATGGATATCTGTTTGTCTGTCTGTGTGGGCCCTATTTGTTGTATGAATTGTCCTAGTGGGACACCCCACTGTGTGTGTGAGAAAGATTGTATATGTGTCTGTGGAGTGTACGTGTGTATCTGTGGAGTGAGTGCCTAAATATGTCTGAGAGTGGAAGAATTTTTTTTGAGTGTTTAGTGAAGGTACTCTATTGTGTTCAGAGTTAGCTGGAGCTTGGGAGTGCACATGTTGAAACAACATTTTTAAAATAAGAATAAGCCTTTTATTTTATTCTACAATTCAACTTTGAGGTGTAGGATTTTGTCATGATTTTGTTTTTCCACACATTCTTACCCATTTATTTTTGATTAGGAGAAAACGGGGTTGTGGAGTTATGTTGTTTCTTTACTATTTTCAATTGAAAGTTAACATGTTAATGTTTAAGCCTTTAAGACACGGCATTATAAATTAGCTGTTACCAGAATGGCAATGACCAAGTCATAATGTATTACTAAAGGCCCCGTGCACTGTCATGGTAGTGTAGTGTAGTTGCAAAAGAGTTTGCTTTCATGATTTACAGTACCAAAATGTCTTTGTTTCTTCTAAAGAATAGATGAAGCTTTCTCCTTGTTCTTATTTATTTTTATTTTTTTAAAAGAACAATGGGTTTGAGATCTTGAAATAACGCAGGCGTTATTTGATGGCCCAAAGGTGCTGTGAGTAAACCCAATTTGGACCTGGTCTGAGAGTTAGGTCACATGTGCTGAACGTTTCTAGAAATTTAGGTTGTCATTTTGTTTTTATTGACGTTTAACTATGACTTATTTCTTTGTTTTATTTCATCGAATTTCTTGCCTTATTATGTTCTATTTTGATGAGTTATTGATCAATGGATCATGGGTTTGGTTTAAAAAAAAAAAAAAACCCTAAAAGTTGGGTAGTAGTACTCAAATACATTTCCAATGCAATTATGATCTGGAACTTTATTTTAATGACAATGTTGACTCTGATAAACCAGAAAAAAACTAGACTCTGAATACACAGAGGCGCTTGACAAAATCACCCCAGCAAAGATAACAGTGTCCTATGTGTAGATGTTTACATTAGCTCGGATAGATATTAAAAGGCTCAGAGGCTCTCTGTAAAGTAGCCCAAGGTCCTCTGCAGGCAACCCTTATCAGACACAGCAGGCCCAAACTATCAACATGCAAATTTCTGTGGCAGAGACAGAAAGACACTTAATAGTGAAACCTCCAACAGTGTATGCTAAACCACCTGTTTGTCACTGAAAAGACAATAAGAAATAAAAAAAAAAAAACTGAACACCGACCTAGATAAACAATACCAAAGCTTAAAGTTATGTTAAATATCTATCATTGTCATTAGTTTAATACTGTAAGTGTGAACATTGCTTCACATGGTGTGTGATGAGACATGTCAATGTTCTCTATTTGCTTTTAAAAGTTTGAATTTGATGACGTTGGGATCCTTATATTTTCATTTGTTTGATTTATAAACAAAGAGACAGTTGTCTAACTCTGTCTTTTCATTTCAGTCGTCAACTTGCAATCAAAGTGAAAACTGATTGCCAATAAGGTTTTAGTTCCGTTACAAAATGTTTTATGTAGCCGATACATGAAGTCAATAATTTTTTGCTCTGATTTGATTTCAAATTGATCTGGCTTGAGTGTACATGAAAGAAAGTTGTTTTCCCTATAATACTTTTTTTTTTTGTGTTCTTTGAGGAACAGGCCCAGTGTTATGGAAACGAGCTGAAACACAGCTGATGTGAATGGAAGGAACCTAGACAATACCAATGATCGCTAGGTTAAGTGAATTTTGTTTTTAATTTGATAAGTTTCACAAGATTTTCCCAGAGTTTGTTTTGTTTCAATTGGGTAATAATTTTAGTTATAACACTTGATAAAATAACAACTGTTATTTTTTTTTCTTTCTTTCAAACCATGAAAAGTTTGACCTAAAGTTAGACAAGGTCTTACCTTTATACCTTAGATAAAGGGTCTGTCCGGTTGTTTGTTTCATTTTTCTTTTAAAGTTGCGTATTTTACAATGGCAGTTGTGTTTTCTTTCTTTTTATCTCTTACATTTTGATTGGTTGATCTAGTGATCTGTATGTCTGGGTGATGACAGTGAAACTTTGGAATGGTGTGAGAAAGTAGGATTCTCAAATATTTTTGGATTCTCAAATATTACTCATACTCAATTTTTTTATTTTTACAAAATACATTTTTGAATGTACTGACATTATTGGCAGGAGTTGGGCTAGGCCCCTATATCACCATGACCTCATGACAAAAGGACAGTGAGGACTGCATGCCAATATGTAGTAAGTAACTATGTGGTCAACACCACATTTTGTCAGTTTGCATTTATCGCCTATTCTGTAAGGAACTGTAATGTAAACGTGAGCCACAATAGTCAGATACTGACCAGAGTAATTTTCTTTTTCATAATTTTGCTCTTGATAAATTGTTGTTCCCCGGGAATGTAGAGCTATCTATTTTATTTTGATTGTAGATTATGAGAGAATGGTTGGGCGGCTTTGGGTTTTGTTTTGTCTAAACTAACAAAACATTTTTTGTTTCTTCTCTATTATAATGCTCTCTAATCTGTTACAACTGCGCACCTCCTCCACACTAATGTCTGTGTGTGGATGAGTTGACTTCTGAGAGCTTATTTCTTTAAGCAAATGTTTGAAAAAGCCTGCCTTGATGTAGGCTATGCGAGTGATTCTCTGATTCGGCTACACTTTTAAGTCCGTGGATTTGATTTGCCAATTCCACTAACTATTAAGATTAAGCTTGGCAATTTGTTTGTTTGGCACTATGTAAACATCTAGGTCATTTAGTTGGGAAAAATACTGATAATTGGCTTTTTGCTTTTGCCAAAAGCGTAGGGGAATCGTAGAATCACTCATTTAATAAAAAAAAAATAAGAACAATATGAACTGGAGGATGTTGGAAGATGTTTACTTCTCATCATTTACTGTGCTCAAAGTCTGTTTCGGAAATTACTTAAGTCTTATTGAGTCATGTGGATGGCACATGTCTCAAACAGGAGAGATATTTTAGGATTAATCAGTGCATCAAACAAATATGTGTATAGGGCACATGTTAAATGAAACCTTGTTCTGAAACTTCACCCCTTAACCTAACCTAAAACAAACATAAGAGAGCTACAATGTGGAATCAAATTGCATCAGGGTTTGAATCATTTGTATGTTGGTGGTGTACTATAAACAAAAATGTGGACAGAATGAACAACATCCACTATAATGTGCAGGCGCTGGGCAACAAAACTGAATTCGAGTTCAGGGCCATCCATGAACAACTGAAGGCAACCTGCCTAATCGCATTCCAATCTCGTATTGCGGTTGATATGCTTTTGGCCGATAGGAGTGTGTGCTCTGTTTTTGGTTATCAATGTTGTTCCTTCATACCGAACAATACGGCAGCTGACGGAAGTCTCACCAGGGCGATAGAGGGACTGGGATCCCTCAACCAAAAAGAAAATGAGAGACCACTCCGGGGTCGATACTTCAGTGTGGGATGGTTCCTCTGACATGTTTGGCCAATACAAACAGTTGGCAGCGTCCATAATCATGTCTATTGCAATATTTGCGGCGATCCTCACGTTATGTGGATGTTGTTGTATTCTTTGTATTAGAGTGTTGTGCACCAGATTTAGTACCACTGCCATTGCAAAAATGGAAGAAAAAATGTCAAACCTATATGCTCTTCTAACTAGACAGGATAGTGATGTCGATGACACTATGATGATGTTGTTGGTGGAGACCATGAGCCTCCACACCAATCTGACGATTCCATCCAGGTCCCTGATCTGTTCCCTGACCCAGGGGATTATGCTCGGGGCCTCTAAGTGTACCTATTTAAAGAAAAAATCATTTGAAGTCATCACTGGATGATGTTAATGTTTGTCTCTATATAGAATAAACAGGGGGAAATGTTGGAACTGTATTTTATTCTATATGAAAGCAAACATGTTGCCGTGGCACAAATGTGCCCTTTCACATTCAAGAATTCCTGTTCAAGGCTGCAGAAGATTACTGGACTGTGCGAGGACTTTATCTGTACCAGAACAATGGAATGCCCAAACACAACAGAGTTGCATCTCCACATGGCAGGCCAAGGACTGTGTGTTCGTTGCCTGATTATCATAGACTTGCAATCGAGATTCGATCTGCAGCGCCGCCGAAGGTGTTGCGTCACTAGGAGGGCGCAGCCTGGCTAGTGTGTTCGTGTGTTTGTGTGTGTGTGTGTGTGTGTGTGTGTGAATGAATTAATCTCTATCCGGGTACGCCCCCTTTTCCCCTTAGCGGATAGAGATAATTGTTATCAGGGAAAATCCTTCAATAAATATGACTTATGGCTATTACATCGTTTAGAACGAGTGGGGAAAATGGTAGCTGACGGTTCTCCCCATCCGCTCTCCAAGCCGGTTTGAAACTTAATTAAGGATTCTCTGTGTCTTTCATTTCAGGTATTTCATATTTACAAATGTTAAGGGTTTGAACCTAACAGTATGTTTGATAAATTTAACCAATTGCCTTTGATAAATAGCAGTGCTTTTTTAAAAGTTTAAATGGTTTCCCGAAATGGTTGTGTTGTCTTGCTGTCATTGTAAAAAGAGACTGGCTGGTTTGGAAAATTTGGGTGTAAACAACTGACCTTGTTTTCATTCTTTTCATTCTGCTTTGTCCAGACACAGAAGTGTGTTCTTTGATCAGTATGAGCTCTGGGCTAGACATGCAAGCGTGCTAATTCATGGGGCGGAGAGATGTCGACTGTTTACAGTACCAGAGGCGGGCAATCCTCCTCCCTCCTGCCTCTACCAAAGCAAGTCACATCACTGACGTTAACACACCACACAACGTCTGCATTTACTTATATCACTGTTAACACATACGGATCCTGTTAGGATAGATTGAAGATTTCATATCCCTATTTTTCATTTTATTTATTTTATTTGTTGACGTTTTATCTACCACAATGTATGATGCTGTTACAGATTATATTGGCCTCCTTCCTGTGTGAGTTTGGCAACCATTCTGTTACACATTTCTCGATAACGTACATCTTGCAACAGATGTTGCTGCTCATCATGGGTTCATTCAGTTCCATCAATGGTCTACCCCCGATTCCCATTGACAAAGACAGACCTACTGACACACTTTTGCAGGTAAATGTAGTTGCTCATCATAGGACAGCATTTTTCAGCAATTTCAGCAGTTTCTGTTTGGACCACTAACCCACTTACTGTCTGGGTTCAAGACCTTCACTGGACACATTATTGTGTGTTGTCCGCATAAGACAAATTTCCAGGGCGTAATACCATCATTATTTCTGAATGTCTGTCCGTCATTCATTCTTACATCACAGTGTGTTGTGTGGACATTTTACAGCAAACCAAAAGGTTTGCTTGATGTGCTTTACCCATGCATTTTCACAGCTGTTAGGAAGCAGTCGGTAATAACATGGGCCTGCATTATGTCAGTTTCAGAAGCTACTTACAACGTGGAACAAAAAGAAGTGTAAGAGACAAATACTTTCATGATTTCCCAGAGAAACAATCTGAGGAGAAAACAGACATGTAAGTAGCAGACAAACAATTCATAGTGCAGTGCTTCTTAACGGGTGGGTCGGTACCCAAACTTGGGTTGCGGAGGGGTCCTGGGTGGGTCGCGGAGCTCTGATGTAAAAATGTATCAACTCGCCCTTTTATTGTTTGGTATAGATTTGGTATTGGACAAATGAGTGTGATGTCGAAAAGAGTGAATTATGTTTTATACTCCTCTCCACTAGGTGTATGTTGTATGTCTGCATACAATGATATGCTGATGGATTTTATCAAATGCATGGATATATTTTTAATAATTATTTGAAGATTTAGACAGTACGATAAAATATTGGGTCACAACATAATGACCGTGGAAAATTGTGAGTTCAATGACTTTTCCATTGATATAGTGGACACATTGAGAGTAAATATACTCTCAATGAGTGGACACGATCTCCGCCTGTCTCATGGAGGACTGGGGTTCGATTCCCTGACGGGGACTCATGTGAAGAAGCCATTCTTAGTATTTGTTGTGGTATTTTATTTTGGCTTGACATTTGGTTTGGTTGATATTTGTTTTTTTGCAATTATGCCGCTTGCTGGGAGAAATGTGTACCTGTAGCCTATCTTGGAAAGGGTCTTTTCACACCAGACGCACCAGCACAGGGTTTGGCTGTGGAGCGCGAGGCTGAGTAGAACACCAACTGAGACTAGGCGGCAAGAACGCTGTCTTCTTGCTGCCGTACTCTGGTGTGTAACTGGCCTAACCAGCGACCCCCATGTGTATGAAAATAAGATTTCAAATGCACACACATGCACAAACTATATATCGGAACATTCAAATACGTATATATTCATTATGTAGGCCTATATATTCTATATATTCATAGATTATGAACTGTGGTTGTGGGAGCATGGGCAAACGCACTAGTTACGGTATGTGGAAATGTTTGTGACCAATCTGTGTGTGTGTTGGGGAAGGGGGCTGTAGCTGGGTCTGCATTTTCATAACCGCATGGTAGCCTAAGCTGCTCTTTATGACACGCATCATACTGTGCATAACCCTAGGCTCTCTTTTTTATGGCTTTTTGCCTTCATTAATAACAGGACAGCGAGAGTCGTAGAATATCTTGGTAATATGGTGACCTTTGACCCCCTCACAGGGCGGACTCGTCAATCAGGTCCGGTCATATCAAATCAGAACAACAGTTGTCCAAACAGATCTAATTGTTGTTGATGAAGATTTATTTGCTCAAGATGCACAAAAGGCAGTATATAACAATACAATTAATGCATGTCTTGATGCAAAGTGTCAGCAAACTCATTTTAACACACAGAATGGATCAATCCGAGAACTTGCCTTGAGATGCTCCTACTTTGTAGTAGCGCTCCCCAAACAGCTTCTGCTTGAGGGCCTGTGCCGTACCACCATATCATTTCTCATGCCCTTGATAAGCTCTCCCACTTCGGAATAATTTCCCTCTCCCCTTCAGTCAATCAGCATCCTTCATGGTATCATACTGTAGAAACTTTTCAAGGATTTGGCTCTGGTATGTATTATTAAAAAATGTAATTACTGTGTCTTGTTTATTTGAATTCCTTTTTAATTTAGCATATGATAATAATTTCTCCGGCTCTCTCTAGTACATTGTGATAACATTGTGGTAACACTTTTAGAAAGAGGAACTTTAATAGCTGTTGGTGACAACTTTTTATCACACTCACACTCAGTACTCTTGAATTAAAGCTGAAAATAGAGTAGCATTGTAGACATTGTAGTCTATGATCTTGTGTCTTTGAGTTTACTTATGTGATATCTTTGTTTTTGTTTCATGTTGTTTTGTTTTGTCTTTAGTACCATCATAGCATGCTTTGTTGTTATATAGTTTAATATTATTACTTTGTTTAACTGTCCTAGGGCTACAGATGATAATTACTCTTGTGGCTACAATTCGGCTCATTTTACATTTGTGCACTGTCTCTATCAAAATACCTTACACTAAGAGGAGTAATTAACCAGTGCTCTCCCCCATCCTCCTCCATAACTGAGGTGCCCGCCGTCTGGCTGCACTGTTCCCTTTCGGGCGCCATTGGGGGCTGCCCCGTTGCATGGGTGAAGCATAAATGCAATTTCATTGTGTGCAGTGTTCCCTTGTGTGCTGTGGAGTACTGTGTCACAATGACAATGGGAGTTGGAGTTTCCCAGTTCACTTTCAATGTTGATGCCAGTTGCAGCATAGACTTTTTTTCACACAAATCTTACTACTTAGTAGACATCTCTGACCGAGGTGTTAACTCTTTGCAGAGTCTTTAACCGATTGCACAGCGTTTACAGTAAGAACACTGAGGATGGCTATGTTGTGGTCTCATTATTATCACAAGTCTTAATACTTGGTAGACGTCTCTGACCAAAGTGTCTTATCTTTGGAAGAATCTTAAACGGTTTGCACAGTGTCTTTTCATTCTTTCACATATCCATGTGGTCAGTACCGAGTGGACAAAGTTGGCCGGTTCTGCTTCTCACTTATTCAACAACAAGTTTTGCATGGTTTTTATAAGCGTTATACATGTAGTTTAACTTTTTATTAGCCATTCATCACCAAAATCTCCACATGTCCCCCTTTCAGGCTTATTAAGCCTCCCTAGGGTGGTGATGCATGGCTCTTAGAGGGTCGAATAAACATTCCCATCCATACAGCCCAGTCTCACACCGTTTCGTAACT
Source organism: Engraulis encrasicolus (assembly GCF_034702125.1). Taxonomy (NCBI): domain Eukaryota; kingdom Metazoa; phylum Chordata; class Actinopteri; order Clupeiformes; family Engraulidae; genus Engraulis; species Engraulis encrasicolus. The sequence continues at coordinate 11,425 of NW_026945916.1, forward strand.
TGTGATACCTTTATGATAAAACCCAGTTTTTCCTGAGGGTTAAGCATCCACAATCTATGTATTTCAATGTGATGTCTGATTTGTGATAGTCTTTACGATTTCTGAGCCAATTCTGATGGGCAACCAGTGCATGAACAGAGATAACTTTTGCACACCACAGCTCCAGTGAGTTTTGACCAAAATTGACCAGTTGCTCATATTTTTATCGTAATGGTAGCCTATCACAAATTAATAGATTTATTTTCATGACCCTATCACGAAATGGTGTGAGACAGGGTTGATCCGTAACACATCTTGGGTGGGTTAAACCCCTGAGTGATCCCTATAGCTAACCTCATACGCACACCGCGAGAGGTAGGGTGAACAGTGTTGCCAGATTTGTCTGATCAAAACCCGCCCAAAAGGTTCTCAAAAGCTGCCAAAATGCGCTAAATTCCGCCCAATTTCAACACATTGCATTGGTTTCTCTGGGCTCAAAACAGCTTTAAAAAATGCCAAATGGCCAATTTTTCCAGTTTTTTACCCGCAGACGGCCATCCCAGGGCAACCCATTCTGGACCCATTCTGGATGAAAATGTTGAATGATGGTTAGAAATCTTGTCCGACTTACCAAATTTCAGTCATATTGCGATGACGAGCTGACATGTCTCATGGTGTCAAACTACCACAGGATCAATGCGGCTGCAGACGGACTTTGCAACTCCCGCAGTTGCTTGTCCCTGTTGAACCCATTCTCGTGGAAAATCAACTACATGTGTCACAGGGGCAATCTTTTAAAACAAAAGGAACTTAGAGTGCTCTGGTTTCTGGTGAGACAAACTTCTGTGATGCACAAGATGGCCACCCCCTAAGTGGCCATTAGGCAGGCAGCACATTCAGCTGTGACTGCTAATTGGTGGGCTGTGGTGATTGGAGCACAGATTAGCAGGCCAATAATGTTGGCTAAACTGGAAGTTAGGAGGCTGGTGTGGGGAGGACTCGGATGGGGAGCAGCAGCACACTGCTGCTGCAGAGGAGGCAGCAATGGGACACGTTGAACAAGAAAAGTGAAGGACAGCACCTACTCCTATGGAGCGCTGGAGAAGAGCTGAGTGAGCCACACAAATACCCTATGGGAGCCACTCCGGTGTGTTGCGGCCATGCTGTGGGAAATATGGAGGGGTGGAATCGTGTACCCCTCAATAAGATAAGTGCCTGACTTTATTTAAGTAGTGCATGTGCCAGACTAGTGTACTGGACGGATGTCTTCTCTGCTAACAGTGCTGCTGTCTCCTGTCCTCCCCCACCAGTGATCAACGCGATGAGCAGACAACTGCTGTGGACTGCCGTCTGGCTCTCGGAGACTGTGATGGGCGCTGTGGAGATGTGAGGGGTGGAAACGTCCACCCCTCCTTAAGTTGAGTGTCTTTCCATCCTGCCTTGTCTACCCCTGCTACCTTAGTTCACCCCCCCCCCTGCCATACTTCAGTCAGGACGCTGCGTGACCATACACCCTGGCCTAAGCCTTCCCTATGTAGTGGCCCTAGCCATTTATCTCCTAAGTGTGCTGTGACTCTCGTTCATTGTGTGCAGTGTTGGATCAACAACCCTCATCAAGTAATGGGTGTCTTTGCAATTATGTGCCGAGACTTTTATATTGTGTGCTGTGTAACTTTAGCACTGGCTAGGATTGGAAGGCCTACGTTGGATTCTACCGAGTGTCATGTGTCTTTCAGCTTGCAGTTGGTGGCCTGGGGAGGATCATTGGACCTCTGGCGGTGGACTGGTAGCCTTGAGACGATGGACAATTTTAACCCTTTCCTATAATTAATAAAATGTATTTTAAATGGTAACTCCTGTTCTCTGGTCATCATTGATTGGTCTAGCAAGCTCCCTGGTGTTGAAGGCAATTGGTTCAAAGACCCGCCCCTTGGGGGTGTGACACATGCTTTGTGGTGCCGCTACGATATAGCCTCATTTTTCGTAGTTGGGCAACGCGCGCTGTCGTCGAGAGTGGGTGAGAGCGAATGAGAGAGAGAAGCGTGCATTCCGGGAGGGGAGCGTTGTCGTTGTGTTAACTTCATGCCATGTCTCCCTTCCTCCAACATTATCCCCAACCTTAACCCTAACTTTAACCCTAACCTTAACCGTAACCCTAAACTTAACCGTAAATCACTTGTTTGAAATGTTTGATTACCATCGTTTCCAGTTAGCCTTCACTCACGCTTGATTGTTGACGTCCGTCTGCATTATTCTTCCCCCCAGAACCAAACTACCCCAATTGTCAGTTCCCCCTTTCGTCGCCCAACCACGAGAAATGAGGCTATTCATAAAGGCACCACGAGGCTTAAAGTTGATTTTTCCCCCCTGTTTTTCTCGTAAAGACTTCACGAAAGGCCCGAGTTACTGTTGCCCTGTTGATGCTCGTCTGCATACCGCCTCTGCGGGGATGCACCCCTGAACTGTTTGGCCAAAAGTTAACTTGTGTATGTAGGCACGTTGTCCCACACCCATAAAAATGTTTGCACTGCACCCCACTTCAGCTCCTCCTTCCCACCTGTCCCCCACACCTCACACGTGGTGTGCTAGTAGATCTGGTGCGAGATCATCGTCTCGTGCAAATTTGTGGTCGAATGATCATCAACCCCTAAGGATGGACTGGGTAGCCATTGTGTTTTTCCAACGCAGTGAACCTCTAGTGTTCCTCAGGGAACTTTTGGGTTCCTCTGCAATCCAGTTGAGGGTTCTTGAAGGATCCATCCATTTTTTTACAGTGTGGGCCTTTTTGAAACTGAGTTGAATAATCGGTAACACTTCCAAATAAGGGGCCATAATTAACAGTAAAGTAGCAAAAACCTAATACTTAAGTAAGGGTTAATAATCATTATGTAATGCCACATTAGACACATATTAATTGTTATTAATGCATATGTTATATGCATATGTAAGCAGTTACTTAACTATTAGATAACTATTACCTTGTGTTACAAGTTAATAGTATATTATTATTTAACTAATAAATAAGTAAGGGCACAGTTAATAGTTAAGTAGCCATCCGGTCATACTTAACTAAGGACCAAAATGAACACTTACTTAATACAAAAGTAAGGCATAACTAATGGTTAAATAATGCATACATATTGGGTTTTGGGACCCTTATATTAGAGTTGGCTGCAGATAACTAATGGTTAATTAATAGATAGATATTGGTGTTTGGGACCCTTATATTAGAGTTGGCTGCGGATAACTAATGGTTAATTAATCGATAGATATTGGTGTTTGGGACCCTTATAATAGAGTTAGCTGAGCATACCTAATAGTCAATTAATTAATCTACTGTGACATCTAGTTTTCACTCGCTCAAATCACTGTAATAGTGGCAACAGGAGCCATTATATAGCAAGGATTGGATGTACACTTCTCAATGATGGTGGGGTGATGAGATGTAATTTTTTCATGTACCACTTATTAGTTTTAATGGTAAAAAAAACCCTACAATAAATGCAGAACATTATGAAGAGTAATAGTTTTGAAGCAAAATTAAACCATTCCCTTGTGATAATTAAGTTAATGTTTAAGAACATTAGCTCCAAGAAGTGCAGTGCATGATGGGTATGCAATCTACACACAACAATATTTCGGTATTATTTAATCATTAGATATGCCTTGCTTTTGTATTAAGTAAGTGTTAATTTAGGTCCTTAGTTAAGTGTGACCTAATAGCTACTTAACTATTAACTGTACCCTTACTTATCTATTAGTTAAATCATTATATGCTATGAACTTGTGACACATGGTAAGGGGCCATATATATAAGGGGTCATATATATATAAGGGGCCATAATTAACAGCAAATTAGCTATAACCTAATACTTTAGTAAGGGTTAGTAATCACTACTTAACGCCACATTGGACACATAAAGTGTTATTAATTCATATGTTAAACATTAGTAAGCAGTTACTTAACTATTAGATAACTATTACCATGTGTCTCAAAATCATAGCATATAATTATTTCACTAATAGATAAGTAAGGGTACAGTTAATAGTTAAGTAGCTATTATGTCATACTTAACTAAGGACCTAAATTAACACTTACTTAATACAAAAGTAAGGCATAACTAATGATTAAATAATACCGAAATATTGTTGTCTGTAGATTGCGTACCCATCATGCACTGCACTTCTTGGAGCTAATAGTCTCAAACATTAACTTAATTATCACAAAGTTATGGTTTAGTTTCACTTCAAAACTATTACTCTTCATAATGTTCTGCATTTATTGTAGGGTTTTTACCATTAAAACTAATAAGTGGTACATGAAAAAATTACATCTCATCACCCCACCATCATTGAGAAGTGTACGTCCAATCCTTGCTATATAATGGCTCCTGTTGCCACTATTACAGTGATTTGAGCGAGTGAAAACTAGATGTCACAGTAGATTAATTATTTGACTATTAGGTATGCTCAGCCAACTGTATTATAAGGGTCCCAAACACCAATATCTATCGATTAATTAACCATTAGTTATCCGCAGCCAACTCTAATATAAGGGTCCCAAACACCAATATCTATCTATTAATTAACCATTAGTTATCCGCAGCCAACTCTAATATAAGGGTCCCAAAACCCAATATTTATGTATTAATTAACCATTAGTTATGCCTTACTTTTGTATTAAGTAAGTGTTCATTTTGGTCCTTAGTTAAGTATGACCTGATAGCTACTTAACTATTAACTGTGCCCTTACTTATCTATTAGTTAAATAATAATATGCTATTAACTTGTAACACAAGATAATAGTTATCTAATAGTTAAGTAACTGCTTACTAATGTTCAACATATGCATTAATAACAATTAATATGTGTCTAATGTAGCATTACATAATGATTCTTAACCCTTACTTAAGTATTAGGTTGTAGCTACTTTACTGTTAATTATGGCCCCTTATTTGGAAGTTTTACCGAATAAGCTGCAACAGAGAGAATGGAGTTAAATCACTTTCATTAAAGATGAAACTTTGCCACAACTCACACCATATACCCCTACCAACATTTCCCCACCAATGACAATTTGCCTGGGATGCATAAAACTCTTTTATATTCTCATAACAGTTACCATTTTTCTTGATCCTGTATCTACAAGCACTCTCACCTCTCAATACTCACCCTTTACACTCACCTTAATACATTAATGGATGGGCCATAGTTCTTTTGCACAGAGTGTGGGGAATAAACAAATACTGTTTAATACCTAGTAGGCCTATGTACCATACGGTGATGCAGAACTTCCACTCAAGAGGTCCAGAGATGCTGTATAGGTCTTGTTCTCCATCAACTGGTCATAAACGAAATACATTTTGGATGAACGTTGAAATGTCTTCAAGCTCTCAAGAGATATATATATATATTTATCACAGCTTAGATAAACATAGGCAGAAATGACAGGGAGGGGTTTAAAACCACAGCATTGGCCTAAGGTTGAGTAACATTGTGATACAGTAATTACATGTTTCCACTGATCCCATTTTGAAGTAATAAATGATAGTTACTGTTACGTGCACCCAATAAAAGGTGACATGATAGTTTGGGGGGGACAGAGTTGACTCAATTTCCTGTTGTGGTGAAGCAGTGTCAGTGCATCTAGCCACAGTGATGTTGTAGCCTTATCGTCATCATCATATCCATAAACAGACAGTTTTTACTTCCGTTACTTGGTTGACTTCCTTAATTTGAGAAGACCAACTATCTGTCCAGACACTTCAGACATCCGAATGCACCGTATCAAATCTCTTCATCTTCTCAACAGCAAGCATAGCAACCACAGCAACAAAAAACATTGCTGGTATGTTGTCATATCTCATTTATTACTGGATATAAACATAGAGAATCAAGATGAAGGAAATACACTGAATGCTTTGATCCATGTATTTTTTTTCATTTCCTTGTTTAAGATCGTTAAAGATATTAAACATACTTACAGGCTATTATTATATAGCATATATATAATATATATATTATATAGCTGAGAAATTTGACTTTTTTAGCATAAAAGCAGATTCCAAAAAACTTCGGACACTTGGTATTTTGTGGGTAAAATGAAAATGCTTTCATTTTGAAAACATTCAATCTGTTAAAGGTACACTGTGCAGGAAATGGTCAAAAAAAGGTACTGCAACTATGCTGCTCATTGAAACTGTGTCGCCTATTGCCAAATTTGACCTTGTCATGAAAGTTTACTAAGTAATAAACTAACATTTTCTAGTATGGAGTGCAGTCATTTTTGCAGCTTAAAATGACTATTTCTGGAAATTCAAAATGGCGGACCATGGAGAAGATCCCCCTTTTCATGTATGAAAAGTGCAATTTTTCCAGTCATAATGTATACTTAGAATTTGATGGTGGTGGTAAATATTCATGAAAATGGTAACATTAGTGAATGGGCAGCATGAATTCTGGACATAAACAACTAAAAATCTCACACAGTGTCCCTTTAATAAGATAAAGCATTGTGGAAAGACAACCTATCAGTTGTTAAATCCAAGCAGAATTATTGTTTTGAGGGAAATATGTTCTCATGTCAAATTTCATCCTTGCAGCAAGTCTCAAAAAAGTTGGGACAGGGCGATTAAAATGCTGTTTAAGTTGGATAAGACCAAAGACAAGACTAAGGAGGAGACTTAACTGATTGTATTATGTTATATTAGTAGAGAATGCAATTTGCCATCATTATGGGGCAATACTAAAGGCTGTGATCCAAAATATAATGCCTTGACAGCTATCAATGCTGTTTAAAGTCTGAGTAGTGTATATCATCATTCATTTTAGTACTCCACATGAGTAAGACTGTAACCAAGGCACTACTGCACCCCATTACCATCAAATACCCTGCATTTTAGACTACACTAGCTGAAATATTCATCTTTTGTGTAACCTGCAGGGTGCATAACTCCATGATTTAAAAAAAAAGATTAAATATTTTCCGTTCTGTAATCAGAGGACAGTTTCACATGTCTTCTGGGTCCATATAGAATGATCTTTGCCACATGCAACACGGTTAAATATCTGTATCATGTGCATTAACCAAGCATTGTGTTTATGGTCAATTTTTCAACGGCTGTCATTGTTGGAGTGTCATAGTCTGCTTATTGACAATGGGTATTTCATGATCTCATATAAGTATAAGTCATAAAATGATTTCACATAACTCTGTATTACAGAAATAGGTCTTATATGCCTGCAATTTTAATAATTCAATCTTTCTGTGTAATAGATCAGTAACTAGCCTCACAACTTATTTGTTTCTGAGTGACACACACAGACTGTCTGTGATGGACTTTTATTTCTCCATTCATGTTGGCAGACAGTATAGTTCCTTTTAACATATTCTTCCTTGTGTTATTTTGTATACTTATCCAACTATTACAACATGCCTTGGCCCTGTCCCAACTTTTTTTTGCTTTGTTGGGGTAAATTTTAAATGTACACATATTTCTTCTCAAAGTAGTACCATAGCCTGGCCTTAACAGTTGTTATGTTGACCTTGTGCTATTGTCCACGTAATGCATTGAATGTTTTGAAAAAGGCAGCATTTAGCTTTAATTCACAAAATAGAAAGTGTCCCAACTTTTTTGGAATGCGCTTTTGTATGTTTATTACACGTGTCAGCCAAATTGAAGTGTCATTTTCGCCTTATACATAAGCTACTGTATTCACTTCACTTGTTATTTGTAGGCCTAGTTATTCAAGGTACTGGGTATACAGATGTGTGTGTTTTTTTAAAGATATTTACAGATATTTTAATAGATGCTATTTATAGCAGAACTAGCTACATCATTTCTGGTAAAAAATAAAGGAACTTGAAGGTGCAAAAAACACATCACACCCTTAAGATGTCTACTGCAGCAAGTGCAGTAAGTGCAACATGAGTGTACGGGCAATTTAGAAAAAAAAACTTTTGAGATTATCCATCCTATATGAAAACAAATATTATTGCCACGTGATGTACCCTCAAAAGCCAAAAGGCTTACATAATTCACATTCTCTAATTCAATGTGATAACAACTTTTTATACCAGGGTATGTATACATGTTTGGGAAGTGCCTAGACACCCGTCTCAAAAAGGCCAGTCATGGGTAAGGGGTTAGGGCGTCAAACTTGTAGCTCAAAGGTTGCCGGTTGGACTCCCGACCCGCCAGGTTGGTGGAGGAAGTAATTAACCAGTGCTCTCCCCCATCCTCCTCCATAACTGCGGTACCCTGATCATGGTACCATCCCGCCGAACGGCTCCCTTTTTGGCGCCATTGGGGGCTGCCCCCTTGCATGGGTGAGGCATAAATGCAATTTCATGGTGTGCAGTGTTCACTTGTGTGCTATGTCACAATGACAATGGGAGTTAGAGTTTCCCAGTTGGGCTTTCACTTTCACTTTCTGAAATCTCTCTCCTCCCTGGCTTCCTTGTGTGTGTGCTTAGTCATGAACCTGTCTGGAGACCAGATGTGCAATGAGACCGGTAAGCTTGAGGCCCAGACCTTCCAGCAGGTCGCCTACATCCCCGTCTTTGTGCTGGGCCTGGTGCTGAATGCAATGGCTGTGTCTACCTTCATCCGGAGACGTCGTCAATGGACAGACTCCCACATCTACATGCTGAATCTGGCCCTGGCTGACTGCACACTGGTCCTCTTCCTACCAGTCCGAGTCTACGATGCCTACCATCCCATCCAACCCTCACTGCTCTGCACCGTCATGATCTCCATCCATTACGTCAATATGTACGCCAGCATCCTCACCGTCACCTGTATCAGTGTGCACCGCTATCTCAGCATCAGGTTTCCCTTCTGGGCCCACCACACCAGAGCTAGGAAGAAGCTTGCCGCCTCGGTCTGCACTTTCATCTGGGTCATCATAATGGCAATATGTTTGGCCTTTCACTCAGAGAATCTGCCAGAACGGCTGAGCACGTGCTATAGACATAAAGAAAATGTGCGCTCCATTCATTTTGTCTTAGTGGTAGAAGTGGTGGGCTACCTCATCCCATTGCTGATCATGTCTTTCTGTTCCATCCAAATTTCTTGCATTCTGCAGGAGACAAGTACAAGAGAGGAGAACTCTGAACAGAAGAGGACATTTGTAAGACTCGTAAAAGCCAACTTGATGGTTTTTTTTGTTTGCTACACGCCTATCCATGTCTACCTTTATCTGGCAGAGTATAATAGGACCAACAAAGGTCCTTCATCACCACTTCACAGCTTTCTTAATTTTGCTGAATGGATTGCCACTACAAACTGCTGTCTGGATTCATTTGGGTATTACTTCTTACTAAAGTCGGGATTACGAGATGCTACGTAGAAGAGGCAGAACTTAATGCACTGTATATTGTAATGTAATCCCAGGTCAAAAAAATGTGTACTTAAGTGTACTTTAAATATATTTAATTTTCTGAAAGTATATTTTAAGTACACTCTATTTATCAAGTACAGTACTTAAGTATGGTATTTAAAAATATACTTATAGTTTAGTGTATTTTAAATATATTTTAAAATCATTTGTATTATTAAAGTTATGTACTTAAATATAGTTTTATAAAATATACTGTTAGTGTATTGTATTTTAAATGTATTTTAAGTATATTTGTATTTTAAAAGTAATGTGCTAAGTGTAGTATTGTAAAATACACTATTAGTGTATTATATTTTAAGTGTATTTCAAGTATATTTGTATTTTAAAAGTAATGTGCTAAAGTGTAGCATTATAAAGTATACTATTAGTGTATTATACTTTAAGTGTGTTTTAAGTATCTTTGTATTTTAAAAGTTATATACTTAAGTGTAGTATTATAAAATACACTATTAGTGTATTGTATTTAAATGTATTGTAAGTACATTTGTATTTTAAAAGTAATGTGCTAAGTGTAGTATTGTAAAATATACTATTATTGTATTATATTTTAAGTGTATTTCAAGTATATTTGTATTTTAAAAGTAATGTGCTAAAGTGTAGCATTATAAAGTATACTATTAGTGTATTATACTTTAAGTGTATTTTAAGTATCTTTGTATTTTAAAAGTTATATACTTAAGTGTAGTATTATAAATACACTATTAGTGTATGTTATTTAAATGTTATTGTAAGTACATTTGTATTTTAAAAGTAATGTGCTAAAGTGTAGTATTGTCAAATTATACTATTAGTATATTGTATTTTAAGTATATTTTAAGTACATTTGTATTTTAAAGTAATGGTGCTAAAGTGTAGCATTATACAGTTATTACTGTTAGTGTATTATATTGTTAAGTGTATTTTTAGTATCTTTGTATTTTAAAAGTCATGTACTTAAGTGTAGTATTATGAAATACACTATTAGTGTATTGTATTTAAATGTATTTTAAGTACATTTGTATTTTAAAAGTAATGGGCTAAAGTGTAGCATTATAAAGTATACTATTAGTGTATTATAATTTTAAGTGTACTAAGTGTGGTACTGTTAAATATACTATTAGTATATTAAATTTTAAGTCTATTTTAAGTACATTTGTATTTTAAAAAGTAATGTGTAAAAAGTGTAGTATTATAAAATACAACTATTAGTGTATTGTATTTAAATGTATTGTATTTGAAAAATACTATTAGTGTAGTATATTTAAGTGTAGTTTAAGTGTATTTGTATTTTAAAAGTAGAATGTGCAAAAGTTTGTATTAGAAAAAGGAAATATTTGAAACGTACTTAAAGTTAAGTAGTATGATTTTAAGTATATAATTAATTTTAAGTTACACTTTTGTACAATAGTTTGATTTTAGTACCAAAAAAGCTCAACTTAAAATGTGTTATAAAGCTCTCTACTTATATTCAAGTGTGTATTTTCGTCATGAGCCCTCTCACTCCACCAGTTCACCACACTTTAAATTGGTTCCCATTACCTGCCACTCTGCTCACGCTCCTTCTCCTACTCACCCAAAAACTGAGTCCCACCTGTCTCTTCCCTGCTCTGCTTCTAATTACCCTGGCCAGCTGCGCTACATTATCCACTCACAACCTCTCCTTGCACACCACTCTGCTCTGATTACTCCTGCCAGCTTGCGCTGCATTCACCCACTAACCTCTCCCAGTATTGTTTAACATCGCCCAGCCTCTTCTCACCTACCAGCCATCTCAACTTTGTCAGATTCGTCTGCAAATCTCCACACCCGGAACAGTTTTGCTGTCTTCTCCTCGGACTCCTGTATCTTGACCCCTGAACCTGCCTGTATCCCTGACTACTCTTCCTGCCCGGGAAAACCCGACCTGCTTCTGCCGGCACGAATCTTGACTACTCCTCCTACCGGTAATACTGACCAGCCTTCTGTCTCTTTGCACAAACGATTTTGGATGTCCCTGAACTGTACTTTGCCCTGTTTCACCGTGCTGTTGTTGTTTGTGTTCCCCCCCAGGACTTCCGGGACCACCTACCACCGGCACCTTTGTCCGAATCTCCGCCACTGTGGGGGACGACGCTAACCACACAGCACGTTGGACGAACCTGGGAATCCCGGGCTATAACTCTTGGAACCAGCAGAACCCTCACTCTTCCACTTTGCCCTTTCCACCTCAAGTTTTGTCAATACATTTTTCAGTGTGACGCAATTGTGGTCCCTCTGGTCGTCTGTCTGAAAACGCGTGACAGTCTTTAAAGTATACTATAAGTTGTCCCAAAATAACACACACTTAAGTATTGTACTTCTGCAGCATGCTATAAAGTACTTTCTTATGACCTTGAAAAGATTGGTAGCATACTTCAAAAATAGTTTACACTTAACCAATGTTAAAGTACCACATTAAAACATCTTTTTAAAGTGAATTTAGTACGTATATTTTAAAATAACTTTACAGTTAAGTATGATTTTAAGTATATTTAAAGTACACTTCTGCAAAAGAATTTGATTTTAGTACTCAAAACGTCAGCTTAAAATGTCTTAAAGCTCTACTTAATCATACTTCAAGTGTATTTAAGTATACTTACAAGTTGCCCCAAAAATAACATTCTTTTAAAATACACACTTTTGAAGTATATTTTAAATTACAAAAATATACATACTTATTAACGTGATATTTAAGGTTACACTTTTTTCACCCTGGGTACTTTTTTCTTTAACCATCATTTTAGGTTGTATATTTAAACCTAGGGCTTATTTATTCATTTATGCTTTGTAACATTAAATAACCTTCCACCTTCCATTTTGTAAATGTATTTCTCATGGTAAGACAACACCATATTGAAGAGCACAAACAGATCTTATAAAAGGCATCGTAAGGCCTACCTATTACACTTTTAAGCACAATATACTGAAGTCTGTATACGTTAAGTTGTGTTATTATTAGTGTGATTAAGTGCCACTTTAAGTGTACTTTTTGGTGCACGCAAATTAAACATGTAATAAGTGTCTTTAATTCGATAAACGCCTACAACACCACCATGATTTCCAAGTATTAATATTAAGTATATAAAAGTATACTTGAGTGTACTACTGTCAAAGACTATTTACTTCAAGAAACGTAATTGTGCCTTGTTGTAAAACAGTAGTTGTGGTCTATTGTGGTTATAGAGTGCCGTGTCTGTGTGGTTCAGTGAAATTGTGGGTTCACTCCTGGTTGATGGATGCAGTGGTTGTTGTCTGAAGTGAAGGTGAAAAAGGATAGGATCATGTGATATGAGCTGAATGATTGTGAACAAGGCCAATGTACATGGAAATGAGTAAATTAGAAATCTACATTGATGTTTTTTTCAATCATATACCTTTTGAATATATATTTAAAGTGTACTTAAAATAATATATTTTGAAACATGTGCTTAAAGTAAAAGTCTAAACCCCCTTTTTGTAGTATACTTTTACAAATACATTTAGAGTCAATACCACTTAAAATGTTACTTAAAGCGATTTTTGTGAAGTATATTTGAAATGTATTAAAGTAAAGTATGCTTTAGTAATTTAGTACATTTAGTGCACTTGTACAAAGTTTGATTTTAGTAAAAAAAAGTAAACTTAAAATGGTGTTTTTTAAGCTCTACTTAATCATACTTTCAAGTGTATTTAAGTGTTGCACTATAAGTTGTCCCAAAACTAACACAACTTAAGTAGTGTAATATACATTCTGCACATGCTATAAAAGTACTTTCTTTGTGCATTTGAAATAGATTTTCTAATTTGTACTTAAAATGCCACTTATCTGCATGCTATGCTAAAGTACAATTTAAAACACATTTAAAGTTATTTGGTTAGTATACTTACAATTGTACTTAAAATAAAGTATATTTTTAGTATATTAAGTACCCTTTGTACAAAGGTTTTGATTTTAGTACAAAAAAGTCTACTTAAAAAATGTGATTTAAGCTCTACTTAATTAAATATTTCAAAGTGTAATTTTAAGTATATACTATAAGTTGTCCCAATAATACACACATCTTAATGTGGTTGTACTTCTGGCAGCCTATACTATAATGTACTTTCTCATGGACGTTAAACAATAATTTTTAATGTTACTTAAAAATGCACTTATCCGCAGGCTAAAATTACACATTAAACAATTTTTAACAGTGACTTGCGTTAGTATACTTATAATGTACTTAAAGTTAAATATCTTTTTTTAGTATATTAAAGTACTACACTTGATACAAAGTTAAGTTTAGTTACAAAAAAGAAACTTTAAATGTGTTTAAGCTGTCTTAACTTAAATTATATTTCAAGTACATTTACGTATACTATAAGTTGTCCCAAAAATAACATTCTCTTTAAATACAAAATTTTGGAAGTACACTTTTAAACTACAATAAAATCGTATACTTATTAAGTATATATTAAGTACACTTTTTTTTTTACTTGGGATGTAATATTTAGGTTCCAATAACTTTTGAAAGAGATAAATTACTTTCTATAGTTGCCGTTGTAAATTGTATTAGCTTCGAGCAAACAAATACACATTCAGTTTCCAGATGGCTACACAAAAAGATGGAATTTACTGTGTGTTTAAAACATCTGAAAATTATGAAAATATTGTAACTGTTCAGTGCAGTAGTGATGAATAAGGATCATTTTTTGAAATCGCTGAATAGGCCTAAGTAAATTCATTTAGGTAGGGAAATATAATGACAAAGCAATAATAAATAATAACAAGGAACTTTACACTTCCGTTTTGGTTGGGAACTAAATAAAGGAATACCCAGCTTGTTGAGATGCCAAGCTGACTGGTCGTCACTGCATTTAGACTTAGACTTAGACTTAGACTTATGTTGTTTATTTGGATCCCACAAGTTGGAAACCACTGCTCCGCTGGTGGGCTGGCCTCCTTGCCACGGGTGAAGCATAAATGCAATTTCATTGTGTGGCATTGGTTGCACTGTGAACACTCGATTGTTGGTGTCACAATGACAATTAGGAGTTGTAGTTTCCAGTTAGGCTTTCACTTTTTCACTTTTAACCTGCCAATGACAAAATATGAGGGGAAGTAATGAGAGAGGAATTCCATGGCCAGACATGTTCATACTAATGTGGCCCAATAAACAGGATCTATTATAAATTCCCATATATATGTGTGTATAATTCATAAAGGGACATATTTGATATTGTGTTTTTAAAAACAGGGGTGGTAGTATAATAACAGCCGAGCGCTACTGCGGTGGTGTTTGCTTGCTTCACTGCTTGGATCCAATTGATGGACCCCTGTCTCCTCTACTGGGGATGTACTGTAATATCAACGCCCCTTAGGACAATTTACATTCTTTCATACTGGCAGACAAACAGAAGGCAACTCTTGGTTCAGTTGGGGCCCAAAGCTAAAATGTCAAGGAGTGTGAACATTAGAAGGAAATTTATACCCGCTGTCTGTAGCAAAGTGTGAGCTGTTATTCACCAATCCAGGGTTTTTGGGGAGCTTCCAAGCAGCTGACTGCCTAGCTGGTGACAAGAGTGGTCTCTGGCAGACAGGGACAATACACAGACAAAACAGAGCTTAATACTTTTAGTATCCTTTGTCTGTTTTTAGGGCCTACTTGTGGTAATGAAAAAAGGAGGCGCACACAAGGCTTGTTTCGTGAAAAACTTGAGGTTAAGAGGTTAATACTGGAAGCACGACAACATTTCGGATTCTGACGTAGTCCCATTCTCAATGTCTCCAGTAGAGAGAGCCATGGAGAATGGAGACACTGGAGGACATTGAGAATGGAC
>NW_026945917.1:0-37500 GCF_034702125.1 Engraulis encrasicolus
TGGTGAAAATAATGCTACGGTGGTACAGAGGCACTGCTCTCCACTAGTGGAGTTCATGATCATCAAGTGCCGACCCTTCTATTTACCCAGAGAAATATCCGCTATCCTATTAGTCGCAGTATATCTCGTCCCCAGCAACAACAACGGCGTCAGAAGCGAGGCACTGAACGAGCTGCATCGGGGCATCAGTGAACAACAAGATGCACACCCAGATGCCTTCACAGTGGTCTTGGGAGATTTTAACCACGGAAATCTCAAAACAGTACTTCCAAAATTTCACCAACATGTCAACTTCCCAACAAGAGGACAAAACACCCTGGACCTTGTTTACACCGATCAGAAGAGAGCATACAAGGCAAAGCCCATCCCCCACATTGGACTATCAGACCACATAACGATTCTGCTACTGCCAGCCTACAGACAAAGGGCAAAACTCACCAAAACCAGTTCTGAGGGAGGTGAGAAAATGGCCAGAGGGGACCGTCTCACGACTACAGGACTGCTTTGAAACCACAGATTGGGACATTTTCAAAACAGCTGCCACCCACAGCAACCACATTGACATTGAGGAGTACACAGACACCGTGACCTCCTACATCACAAAATGCATCGATGATGTTACAGAAATAAAACACATCACCACCAGGGCCAACCAGAAGCCATGGTTCACAGGAGACATTCACCGACTGCTGAGGGCCAGAGACAAAGCCTTCAGAGCAGGAGATGTAGCTGGCCTAAAAACAGCAAGGGCAAACCTGTCCCAGGGCATCAGGAAAGCAAAAAATACTTGGACAAAATAACAACACACTTCAAAGACAGCAGAGATGCACAGAGCCTGTGGCAGGGCATACAGGCCATCACGGACTATAAGCCTGCACCACGAAGCTGTGACAACAACACCTCTCTGCTAAACGACCTGAACAGTTTCTTTGCCCGTTTTGAAGCACAAAATGACACTCATCCACAGAAAACTCCCCCTCCCCCCCATGATCAACCCCTGTACCTGTCCTCTGCCAGTGTGAAGAGGACACTGGCCACCATCAACCAACGCAAAGCAGCTGGCCCAGACAACATACCTGGCCGAGTGTTGAAGGATTGTGCAGAAGAGCTGAAGGATGTCTTCACAGACATCTTTAACATCTCTCTGGAGCAAGCAGTCATCCCATCACTTTTCAAAGCTGCTACCATCATACCCGTGCCGAAGAAATCATCACCATCATGCTTCAATGACTACCGTCCTGTAGCACTGACGCCCATAATCATGAAGTGCTTCGAACGGCTAGTCCTGTCACGCATCAAAGCCACCCTACCCCCCACCCTGGACCCCTACCAGTTCGCATACCGAGCCAAGCGATCCACGGAGGATGCAATTTGCTCTGCCCTCCATCCAGCCCTCACCCACTTGGACAATTAAGACTCATATGTGAGAATGCTGTTCATTGACTTCAGTTCAGCATTCAATACCATAATACCACAACAACTCATCAGAAAACTGGACAAACTAGGTTTCAGCACCTCCCTCTGCAACTGGCTGCTGGACTTCCTGATGCAGAGACCACAAGCAGTACGTGTAGGGAATAACACCTCAAGCACCCTGACCCTGAGCACGGGGGCTCCGAAAGGTTGTGTTCTCAGCCCCCTGCTGTTCACGCTGCTGACACATGACTGCACAACGACCCACAGCACTAACCATCTAGTGAAGTTTGCGGATGATACAACACTGGTGGGCCTCATCACCAAGGGCGATGAGACTCACTACAGAGAAAAAGTAGACCTGCTGGCCAGATGGTGCAAAGACAACAACCTCCTGCTGAATGTCAACAAGACCAAGGAGATTGTTGTCAACTTTCAGAGGGTCCAAAAACAACTGCCACCACTGACCATCAACGGCGATGCTGTAGAGAGAGTGAGCAGCACGGAGAAAAACAGGAAGACACTCCAGCGTGTTGTAAACACAGCGAAGAAGATCATTGGAGTACCACTCCCCTCCCTGCAGGACATTTACACCACACGCCTCACCCGGAAAGCACTGATGATCATCAAAGACACAAGCCACCCTGCACACAAACTGTTCAGCCTCCTGCCCTCTGGAAAGAGGTACAGGCGCCTCCGTTCCCGTACCACCAGGCTGGCAAGCAGCTCAATGCACCAAGCAATCAAGATACTGAACACTCAACCCACTCTCCCTCCACTGTCAGCCTCTAGCCAGCAAGGCCACTGACAACCCCCCCCTCATCCCCACCACCATATCTGCGACTGAACATTCCACCTGCACTACTGTATTGTGACTGAACTAACCTGCACTAACTCAAAACATGTGCACACACACACACACACACACACACACACACACACACACACACACACACACACACACACACACACACACACACACACACACACACACACACACACACACACACACACACACACACACACACACACACACACACACACACTGCTGCTGCTGGTGTACTTGATAGACCTATTTTAATATTTATTTGGTAACGCTTTATTTTACGGTACAGTATTTACTATGTACTTTCTGGGTAACAACTGGGTAACAGAGAGAAATTACATGGTACCTAGAATGTAAAAAGGTGGTAATTATGATGTAAATACTATGTAATTACAGGGGAATAGCTCAAAACTTACCATGAAACTACACAGTGTATTTTCTGGGTAACAATTGGGTAACAGAGAGAAATTACCCAATTGTTATCCAGAAAATACACAGTGTAGTTTCATGGTAAGTTTTGAGGTTTTCCCCTGTAATTACATAGTATTTACATCGCAATTATCCCCCTTTTTACATTCTAGGAACCATTTAACTTCTATATGGTACAGTATTTACTGTACTTTCTGGGTAACAACTGGGTAACAGAGAGAAGTTACATGGTACCTAGAATGTAAAAAGGGGGGTAATTACAATGTAAATACTATGTAATTACAGGGGAAACCTCAAAACTTACCATGAAACTACACTGTGTATTTTCTGGGTAACAATTGGGTAACAGAGAGGAATTAGATGGTGTATAAAATTTAAAAGGGGGGTTACTACAAAGTAAATGCTATGTAATTAAGAAGAAAATATCTCATGAATTACTATGAAAGTACGGTGTATTTTCTGGGTAATTATTGTTTGATGGCAATTTAAAAAAGGATGAAAGTACTACCTATTTACCTGTTTGTTTTACAGCAATACCACATTTAATTACTAGGTTAATGTGCTGCTCTGGATGGTCATTACACAACTCCAAAGTCAGAACTTACAAGGAACAGTATTTCATTGTAGTTACTGTGTTTATCACCATACATACCCATTTATTGCATGGGTAAATGTGGTACTTACCTGACAAAACAATTGCTGATGTCACACATTGCCATGGGCTTTATCTTCATTCTTGTAGCCGTTGAGTCAAAAGTGTTTGGTAAGTACATGGTAGGTTTCTGCACTGTTACCAAGTAACATATATTTATTTACCAGGTAAAAAAGGGGAAACTGTACTGTAAAGTAAAGTGAATGCTCTTACCAAAGTATTACCAATTTCTTACCAAGTAATTAAACTTGTTTCATAAATCATGTAAGTGCATGGTAAGTTTCTGCACTGTAACCGAGTTACAAATATTCAGCTACCAGGTAAAGAAGGGGAAACTGTACTGTAAAGTAAAGCGAATACTCTTACCAAAGTATTACCAATTTCTTACCAAGAAAATAAACTTGCTATGGTAAGTATCTGCACTGTTACCAAGTAACAGATATTCAGTTACTAGGTAAAAAAGGGGAAACTGTACTGTAAAGTAAAGCGAACGCTCTTACCAAAGTATTACCAATTTCTTACCAAGTAATTAAACTTGTTTCATAAATCATGTAAGTACATGGTAAGTTTCTGCACTGTTACCAAGTAACAGATATTCAGTTACCAGGTAAAGAAGGGGAAACTGTACTGTAAAGTAAAGCGAACGCTCTTACCAAAGTATTACCAATTTCTTACCACACAATTAAACTTGTTTCATATCATATAGGCCTAAGTACATGGTAAGTATCAGCACTACCAAATTACAGATATTCAGTTACCAGGTAAAGAAGGGGAAACTGTTCTCATAGGACTCTGTGTTAATTGCTAGCATGGAGGTAACATTTGCACTGATGTAGTCAGAGAACGGCAGGAAGTACAGGAGAAAGGTATAACCCAATAACTTAACTCAAGGGGAAATGTAATATGAGCTCATTTCCAAACATGGGACAGTATCACTTTAACATCCGAGTTGGCAGCAGATGTAAAGACTCATCAGACCAGGCCTACATTTTTTACAATACAAGACTAGAGAAAGTATTGCCTGGACTGTTTCTGCTGCCAACTCGGATGGCTGCCTTGTTCCACACACACACAGGTGCATATATTTTATTATTATTATTATTATTTCATTCCAGAATTCCTGCTGCCCGTTCTTCATTTCCATTTTCATGAATATCACTTTCCAATTTCTAGGTATTATGACAGCACACATTGCAATTTTCATCAATGAAAAAATGAAAAGGGGGATTTTCTCCATGATCCTCAATTTTTAATTTAGAAACAGTCATTTTTAGCTGCAAAACTTACTATGTTCATGTAACCCAGTTGACAAATGCATATTAAAAACGTATTAGTTGATTAAATAGCATAAATAGTAAAATGGGATAATAAATAGTGATAATACTGATAAGGCAATTCATGAATGAAGGTTTGGTATCGTTAAAAACACGATTAACATAGCAGGACTTTTACTGTGACAGTTACGTTATGGGACTTTTATTTTGACATGCGTTTCCACCATTGACAGTAAATAGAATGGACGCCAAATCAACGCTATTTGCCATTCAACGCTTTGAAGCCAGATTTGGGAACATTCCAACTTACATTCCACCTTAGCAACGCCAAACGCAGGTGCTGATTGGACAACAACAAGACTTCTAACTGACAATCAAACCATGTTCTGATGCTCATTGGTCAATTTAACTTTTAATATCTCTCTAAAATAAAACATCACCACAAAAAATCACCACCCTGGTAAGTTGGAGAGCAAGGGGACCTACTAGTTGAGCGAAAAATGATCCCCCTGGAGTGGCATTTAAGGGAGATACAGGGTTTTATGTCTCTCATAGGAATGAATGGGATTTGGCCATTTTTTGGTCTTTTTGGGTCCAACCTTGGCTCCAACTTGGCTTCAACAATGAAATAGAATTTTGGCCTCCATTCTATTTACTCTCAATGGTTTCCACGCATTCAGCTTTCCGTGGAGCCGTTCCAGTCAGTTGAGCTGAGAAGAGCTCGAAAGCTGAAGGAAAGACTTCGTTTCTTCGGCTCCACCTTGGAGCTAGATATTGATAGAAAATTAATTCTAAGTTAAAGATACCTACTTCTAAGTTTCATTTTGGACCACCGAGCGACCTGCTCTGTAAATCTTTTGTGTTTTGAAGAGCAAGAAGCTGCGCTTCGTCGTGTATTGTTTCTGTTGAATCGTCTCGGTAAGGCAACCACCTGTATTTTCCCTACGGATGTAACTTGAGTGTTATTGCTTATCACTGTGAAATACTTCGGTGAAACCTCAGAATTGTATTTTGTTTTGTTAATACTTGTTGTGTTTAGTGTGAAAAGGGTATATTTTGGTTGAATTGAGTATAAGTTTAAAGCTTGGAATGAGCGGCCTGTAATTCACATGCTTGTGATCACGCACCCAGCAAGTGCGAGGGGAGAGGTCTGAACAAGTCCTCCTGATCATTACTGTGCTCGGCAATATCTGTGTGTAATTCCCGCGGTTTCAGTACCGAGTGATGTTTTTCATAGTATTCATCCTGTTATTTGATAATGGTTATGTAACTGAATGGTATGCAATGCTTTTCAGTATAAGTGAAGTGTATGCGGTTTGCATATATTTTCCTTTGAGAAGATTGATATTAATGTTGTACAACCAGAGGTGGAAAGAGTACCGAAAATTGTAGGCCTACTCAAGTAAAAGTAGGCTATCTTTAGGCTACTTTGCCTAAATCCTGCTCGAGTAAAAGTAAAAGTAGGCCTACCTATCTAAAAATCTACTCAAGTAAAAGTAAAAAGTACTTCACTTAAAAATGCAATTTGAGTAAAAGTACTTAGTTACATTTAATTAGCTTTTCTAGACAATGTAATGTTTCTTTTTCTTGAATATCGTCCTCTAACCTCTATCTCTTGCTTGGCACCAGCCATCATCCAATACATTGATCCAAGATAGTACAATAGTGAAAATGCTGTGTGCCATCCTGCATCATCTTTCATTTCCGGCAGATTGTGGCATTATTTTGCGTGGCATTTTGTCTATTTTTTTACTCAGTACTCAGGCCAGGTTCCAGTGTAATTGAGTTAACAACTTGGGTCAAAATGTACTCAAGTACTAGTAAAAGTATTAATTTCAAAAACTACTTAAAAAGTTCAAAGTACTCATAAATGCTACTCAAGTACAATACTTGAGTAAATGTAATTAGTTACTTTCCACCCCTGTGTAGGCCTACAACTACTTTAAGTTTAAACTGTTTGAACTGATATTTGATAAGAAATGTGAACATTGTCCTGTGTACATGTGTAGCTTAACTAGGGTATGGTTACACAGGTGAAGTTTTTTTGGACCTGGATTCCGCTGTGGATTGATGACTGCGTTTGATGGCGAGCCACCCACCCCATTGAGTCGGATCCTGTCCTGTGTCATTGTACGTGGCGCATATGTGGTAGGGTTGTGACCTGCCTGTGTCACAACAACACTGACTGACTGACTTGAGTTGTTACTTTAACGGTTTACAAACTGAACTAAGGCCTTGAACTGAACGGAACTACTATAAAGGAACTACTTTTTCTTTTCTTTTTCTTGAACAACTGAAAGGAACTCTTTTCTCTTTGAGGATTTAAAGGACTGATTTAAAGGACTGTTCCCAACTTTTGGAAAATAGACAATTACTCACTTTTGAAGGACAATTCATTTTATTTTATTTTAAAGGGTCAATTTTTTTCTTTTATTTTGGGAATATGTACATATTTTCTACCTTGCAATTCATAACTAAAGAAAGAAAAAAAGTATATCCTTGTGTGGTGTCTTTTAATTGCACTTATCTTTTTGCACTCTCCCAGAGCCTAGTGTCTTTATTCTCTAGCTATTGAACCTGGCCTATCATCGACATGTACATACCTAGTAGTGGGTTACATTCATACTAGTATATATTAGTTTATTACCTAAACATAATAAAATTTGGCAATAAGCAGCACAGTTCCAATGAGCAGCATAGTTGCAATACTGTCGTTTGCCACAATATACAAT
Source organism: Engraulis encrasicolus (assembly GCF_034702125.1). NCBI lineage: Eukaryota > Metazoa > Chordata > Actinopteri > Clupeiformes > Engraulidae > Engraulis > Engraulis encrasicolus. The sequence continues at coordinate 7,327 of NW_026945917.1, forward strand.
AAAAAAAAAATGATTTCCACAATAATGCTTTGATTTGCTTTTGATGTATTTTTTCCCTTCTTTACCTGGTAAATGAATATCTGTAACTCGGTAACAGTGCAGAAACCTACCATGTACTTACATGATATATGAAACACGTTTACTTTCTTGGTAAGAAATTGGTAATACTTTGGTAAGAGCGTTCACTTTACTTTACAGTACAGTTTCCCCTTCTTTACCTGGTAACTGAATATCTGTAACTCGGTAACAGTGCAGAAACTTACCATGTACTTACATGATACATGAAATAAGTTTAATTGCTTGGTAAGAAATTGGTAATACTTTGGTAAGAGCGTTCACTTTACTTTACAGTACAGTTTCCCTTTCTTTACCTGGTAACTGAATATCTGTTACTTGGTAACAGTGCAGATACTTACCATGTACTTACATGATATATAACAAGTTTATTTTCTTGGTAAGAAATTGGTAATACTTTGGTAAGAGCGTTCGCTTTACTTTACAGTACAGTTTCCCCTTCTTTACCTAGTAGCTGAATATCTGTAACTCGGTAACAGTGCAGAAACTTACCATGTACTTACATGATAGGCCTACATGAAATAAGTATAATTGCTTGGTAAGAAATTGGTAATACTTTGGTAAGAGCGTTCGCTTTACTTTACAGTACAGTTTCCCCTTCTTTACCTGGTAACTGAATATCTGTAACTCGGTAACAGTGCAGAAACTTACCATGTACTTACATGATACATGGAATAAGTATAATTGCTTGGTAAGAAATTGGTAATACTTTGGTAAGAGCGTTCGCTTTACTTTACAGTACAGTTTCCCCTTCTTTACCTGGTAACTGAATATCTGTTACTTGGTAACAGTGCAGATACCTACCATAGCAAGTTTATTTTCTTGGTAAGAAATTGGTAATACTTTGGTAAGAGCGTTCGCTTTACTTTACAGTACAGTTTCCCCTTCTTTACCTAGTAACTGAATATCTGTAACTCGGTAACAGTGCAGAAACTTACCATGTACTTACATGATTTATGAAACAAGTTTAATTACTTGGTAAGAAATTGGTAATACTTTGGTAAGAGCATTCACTTTACTTTACAGTTTCCCCTTTTTTACCTGGTAAATAAATATATGTTACTTGGTAACAGTGCAGAAACCTACCATGTACTTACCAAACACTTTTGACTCAACGGCTACAAGAATGAAGATAAAGCCCATGGCAATGTGTGACATCAGCAATTGTTTTGTCAGGTAAGTACCACATTTACCCATGCAATAAATGGGTATGTATGGTGATAAACACAGTAACTACAATGAAATACTGTTCCTTGTAAGTTCTGACTTTGGAGTTGTGTAATGACCATCCAGAGCAGCACATTAACCTAGTAATTAAATGTGGTATTGCTGTAAAACAAACAGGTAAATAGGTAGTACTTTCATCCTTTTTTAAATTGCCATCAAACAATAATTACCCAGAAAATACACAGTGTAGTGTCATGGTAAGTTTTGAGGTTTTTCCCTCTAATTACATAGTATTTACATCGTAATTACCCCCCCTTTTTACATTCTAGGTACCATGTAACTTCTCTCTGTTTCCCAGTTGTTACCCAGAAAGTACATAGTAAATACTGTACCGTAGAGAGAAGTTACATGGTACCTAGAATGGAAAAAAAGGGGGTAATTACGATGTAAATACTATGTAATTACAGGGGAAAACACAAAACTTACCAAGAAACTACACTGTGTATTTTCTGGATAACAATTGGGTAATTTCTCTCTGTTACCCAATTGTTACCCAGAAAATACACAGTGTAGTTTCACGGTAACTTTTGAGTTTTTTCCTCTGTAATTACACAGTATTTACATCGTATTTACCCCCTTTTTACATTCTAGGTACCATGTAATTTCCCTCTGTTACCCAGTTGTTACCCAGAAAGTACATAGTAAATACTGTACCGTAAAATAAAGCGTTACCCTATTTTCTTTTCACAATGCTACTATTACTATGTCAGAACGCTATAAAGGACTTTTAGGAAAAGCACAACAACTACCTCCTCTTAATGTATGTTCTCTACAAGTCTTCTGTTGTCCAGTCTTGCACTTTAAATGTCTGTATGAGCACTGTCTATGTCCATACTGTCTTATGTCCATGTATAAGTACTGTAGATGTCTATACTGTCTATGTCCTTACCTAGATTAGTCTATGTCTGCATGGGAAAGCAAGAAATGTAATTTCAAATTCTTTGTATGACCAGTGCATGTAAAGAAATTGACAATAAAACCTACTTGACTTGACTCTATACCTCTCCTTTTAAATCCATCTCTAACAATGATGTTTTTTCCCCATTTGTTAAGCACTTTGAGTTACATGCCTTGTATGATACAGTGCTATACAAATACAATTATTATTATTATTATTATTATTATTATTATTATTATTATTATTATTATTATTATTATTACTTCTGCATGTGCTGATACACTCTGCACATCTGTGTTGGTATTCAGAATGCCTCTCCACAATGCTCTGTCAGTCAGGGTCATTAGTAGCCCTATGAAAATAGTTTGTGTCATTGTAATTGTGTTACACTGCTCTTTCCGATGAGGGCGTTTAAATATTAGATCATCTGTGCACAACTTATAGAAGAACACAGGTGTGGATATGTTGGAAGCAGGAATAAAACATCAACACATACAGACACACACTCACGGTCACATAGAGTACAACAATACAGACACAGATGGAGAGGGGGAACATTAGTTGCTGGAAGGGCTAATGTTGTACAATACATTGGCATTGAGGATAGATTAGGTAGACATTACAGTTATGTTGTATTATGTCAGGTTGACCTTTTCCATCTGTAGAATGTTTAGCAGTAACGACAGCAACTGTGTAATCTTGGAACTGAAAGACTTCAAAACTCACAACAGAAAAAAGAAAACGTTATTTGTCACACAAATGATGATCAGTGGTGAATCTCTACTTAAATTTGGCTCCTACATAAATACTGTGTTGTTATCTCTCCCATTTTGTAGGTTGTTGTCTGATGAAGCAGAGAGAGCCTGTGAGTATCTGACTTCAGTTCTGGGTGGAAACCCCTTACTGCTGACACAGCTGGACCTGCTTGGGAAGATACCAGGAGACTCAGGAGTGAAGCAGTTCTGTGCTCTACTGGGGGATTCACACTGCAGGGTCGAGGAGCTCTGGTTAGTGATTTAATGTCTTTTTTCTGTTTATTTATGAAGTAGTTACAAGTAGTAAAGTATGATTGTTTTGTTGGCACAGTTGTGACTTGTTATTATCTGGTTTTAAATTGTGTTATGGACTAGTTTGCATGTAAGATTGCAATAAGCATATATTTGGCTTGGTAGTTGGCCTTGGTGTACAGCATGTATTGGGCATGGTATCTGGCCTTGGTGTACAGCATGTACTGTGCATGGTATCTGGCCTTGGTGTACAGCATATATTGGGCATGGTATCTGACCTTGGTGTACATTGTACAGTAAGCATGTATTTGGCATGGTAGCTGGCCTTGGTGTACAGCATGTATTGGGCATGGTAGCTGGCCTTGGTGTACAGCATGTATTGGGCATGGTAGCTGGCCTTGGTGTACAGCATGTATTGGGCATGGTAGCTGGCCTTGGTGTACAGTAAGCATGTATTTGGCATGGTAGCTGGCCTTGGTGTACAGTATGTATTTGGCATGGTAGCTGGCCTTGGTGTACAGCATGTGTTTGGCATGGTAGCTGGCCTTGGTGTACAGCATGTATTTGGCCTTGGTGTACAGCATGTATTGGGCATGGTATCTGGCCTTGGTGTACAGTAAGCATGTATTGGGCATGGTATCTGGCCTTGGTGTACAGCATGTATTTGGCATGGTATCTGGCCTTGGTGTACAGCATGTATTGGGCATGGTATCTGGCCTTGGTGTACAGCATGTGTTTGGCATGGTATCTGGCCTTGGTGTACAGCATGTATTGGGCATGGTATCTGGCCTTGGTGTACAGCATGTATTGGGCATGGTATCTGGCCTTGGTGTACAGCATGTATTGGGCATGGTAGTTGGCCTTGGTGTGCACCCCCTCCCCCCGGTTCTTGTACAATGTATTGTCTCCACTGCTTTAAGCTATACATGAGTTTTTTATTCTATGTCTTGATGTTGTGGTCTGCAATATGGAGCTATGGAATCTTTTTTTCTCCTCATCCTTACCCAATGTTGTATAACACTTAGCAGGTACTCTGCTGTACTTTATTGTTACATTTGTTGTAATGTAATGTACTGTATTATGCTGTTTTTGGGGCGCCACAGGAGCGGCTGCTGTTACCCTAAGTTTCCCCTTGTGGGATCAATAAACATATGTCTAAGTCTAAGTCTAAGTCTACAGCAGTGGTTCCCAAACTGGGGTCCGGGACCCCAGGGGTGGTCACGCTATTGCAAGGGGGTCGCGAAGAGAAGAGACTGACGGGCAGCGGACAAACTTTCGGGACTCTGGGGCGCCCTGACGGACAGCGGACAGACCCCCTAACCCAGGGGTGTCAAACATACATATATATATAAATATATATATTTTAGGTGCTTTTATGCCTTTATTTGACAGGACAGTCGAAGATGGTGACAGGAAGCGAATGGGACAGAGAGACGGGGGAGGATCGGGAAATGACCCTGGCCGGACTCGAACCGGGGTTCCCGTGGGTGGGCTTGCAAGCTAAAATGTGGGGGGCTTAGCACACTGTGCCACAGCGCCCCCATGAGAGTCTGTGTTGGTACAGATGAATGAGAGTCTATATTGGCTGATTATTACAGATGGATGAGAGTCTGTATTGGCTGGTTATTACAGATGGATAAGAGTCTATATTGTTTGTTGTGGATCACTGCAGTGTGTCCAGCTGCATTATTACAATCATTCATTTCATTACTACTACTAGAGGGAGAGAGACAGAGAGGGAGAGAGACAGAGAGAGAAAGAAAGAAAAATACTTTATAGCTCACTGATCTAAATGAAGGGCTCTCATCACTTTGCAACATAATTATGAAACCGTGTGGATTAAATCGCCATTACTAATCAGTAGAGGTTATCAGCTCGGCTGTTGTGGACATGAGAGAAATAGCCAGTAGAGACACAAAGAGGATGTGATGCAGCACACTAAACAGACCACCATGGAAACATTCAGATACAGATATCATCATGTTTGCAGCAGCACACACTACAGTGTGTGTGTGTGTGTGTGTGTGTGTGTGTGTGTGTGTGTGTGTGTGTGTGTGTGTGTGTGTGTGTGTGTGTGTGTGTGTGTGTGTGTGTGTGTGTGTGTGTGTGTGTGTTTGTCCGCGTGTGTGTGTCTGCGTTTGTGTGTGTGTGTGTGTGTAAGGCCAGAGGTGTGTGTGCGTGTGCGTGTGTGTGTGTGTGTGTGTGTGTGTGTGTGTGTGTGTGTGTGTGTGTGTGTGTGTGTGTGTGTGTGTGTGTGTGTCTGTGTCTGTGTCTGAGGGTTGAGAAACGTCCAATTATGGAGGAGTACGGCCACAGGTGTGGGTGTGCGTGTCTGCGTGCGTGCGTGCGTGCGTGCGTGTGTGCGTGTGTGCGTGTGCGTGTGTGTGATGAGCATGAGCTTATCTGCATTACTCAATTACTTTCATTCCCCCCCCCCTCTCTCTCTCTCTCTCTCTCTCCAGGCTTGGTGAGTGCAGTATAACAGCAGAGGGCTGTGCTGCGCTGGTCTCAGCTCTATCATCAAACCCATCACACCTGACAGAGCTGTATCTGTATGGTAATGAACTAGGAGACTCTGGTGTGCAGCAGATCTCTACTCTACTCAGGAATCCAGACTGTAAACTACAGAAACTGGGGTAAGTAAAGAGATGAAGAGTGTGTGATGCAGCACACTAAACAGACCAACACTATCACCATGGAAACATTCAGATACAGATATCAGCGTTTTTGCAGCGGCACACACTACAGGTGTGTGTGTGTGTGTGTGTGTGTGTGTGTGTGTGTGTGTGTGTGTGTGTGTGTGTGTGTGTGTGTGTGTGTGTGTGTGTGTGTGTAAGTGTGTGTGTGTGTGTGGAGCATGAGCTTATCTGCATTACTCAATTACTTTCATCTCTCTCTCTCTCTCTCTCTCTCTCTCCCCCCCCCCTCCCCCCCTCTCTCTCTCTAGGCTTGATGGCTGCAGTATAACAGCAGAGGGCTGTGCTGCGCTGGTCTCAGCTCTATCATCAAACCCATCACACCTGACAGTGCTGGATCTGGATAATAATAAACTAGGAGACTCTGGTGTGCAGCAGATCTCTACTCTACTCAGGAATCCAAACTGTAAACTACAGAAACTGTGGTGAGTAAAGAGATGAAGAGCCAACACCAGAGACCAACATGGAAACAGATACAGATATCAGATACAGATGTCAGAGTTTGGACCATGGGAAGGCCTGCCTCATGAGCCATGAAGTTTGGATGTTTATTTTTATCAATGTGGCCCCATTTTTCCTCATAACTTCACTACCATTTGTCTTAAAGCATTGTGAGTGGTACCACATGAAAAATTACCTTTCAGGTGATACCCAACATATTAGTATCTTACACAATTATAGAAGTCTTTAAAGCAGAAATGTGTTCATTTTAGGCTGGTGATTTCAGTGTAAAGTAAAAGTAAATATGTTTAAATATGTTCAAAGCTTTGCCCTGATGAAGACCTAGGTTGTCGAAACATGTTGGCATTTTAATTTCAATTATGAGTAGCCACTGATAATAAAGTCTTTTTAATATACCTCCCTCTTCCAACTGATTCACCTCTGAGTGCCTGGGACCTTCTGCTTTCCTAATGCCATAGCAATGTTGTTATGGTGTAGTTGAATCTTTTCAGAAATGAGTGCTGGCCCGCCCAGGCCCGTTTCTAGGATTTTGGGGGCCCTAGGCAAAGGGGTTGTCGGGGCCCTAGGGTTTTTTTTTTTGGGGCGGGGGGGGGGGGGGGGGGGTTGGGCTCCTGGCGGGGCAGCCACGGCGCCAGAATTTCTGTTTCGGATGGGCCAGACCATTTTTGGATGGCACTTCAGTCATTGTCACATACTGTAGCCTACCAATACAACATCATGTCACATGGAAACATAATGAAACAAACAAGTCACCTTAGACAGTGTTGTGGCTATGCAGGGCAACACATGCATGAAGGGCAATGAATGCATTAAGAGCACGCATACACCAGCATTTTTTCGGTGAGGAAATGCAATCTAGGTATTATGGTAACTAGTCCAGTTCATTTTATGAAACTTTATGAAGAAAGACCTGGGAAAATATAGCCCATTCCATTCAGTAGGCCTAAGCTCATCTCAAATGAAAGTAGGCATATGGCCCAATCAGGGTTTTTTTTTTACCCTACCACGAAAATCATGATCTGCATTGCCAATCACAAATAAATAATGGTCTAGTCTTTCCAGCCACTTTGAGAATCTAACCGAGGGTGCTCCATTTGTGCAAAACGAAATATTGACTGGTAAAACAGTAGGCGTAGCCTACAGTTCAGAACAGAAGCTCAAGGCTGAGAAACGAATGAGCAGGCACAGGCACAGAGGGGTTGGGGGATGTGATATTGGTAAACCAGAATTCTGTAACCAAGCCAAGGGTCTCCCCGACTATATAGCCTATTTTTTCGTATTGCATCCATCACGCACTTGAAAATACAATTCAAATGTTTGTGTTAAAGTACCGCACCAAACACGAATAGGCAGCGACCAAGGATCACTGAACAACCTCCACGATTGACAGTTCTGTGTTATAGGGACCAATATCCCGGTGTCCTTACCTTGCGTTGTCTTGACTGCAGAATGTATCCCAGAATGTATCCCAACCTCTAACTGTAATCCACGCGTTTCCACAATCATGGTCCCAAATTCCAATGTGTAACCCCACATATAGTAATAGCAAGAAATTGACTATTGTGCTACAATTTAGCTATCCCACTCATCGCACTTGTGACTCCTGTTATCCGATAGGCATTAGGCTACATTGTTCATTCGTTTCTTCTTGCGTTTGTCCACATCCAAAACAGTTCCGTGTCGAAAAAAGTGCGTTATTGAACAATCGACGTTTGCCGTGCTTACAGCACGTGGATGTTTTTGAAAACATATATGTAAACTGTAAATGAAGCATCTCGCTGTCTGTGCGATGTCAACTGGCCTGGGACAGTCTGGTGGTTTGGCAGCAGTACAGAGAGTAGCCTAATGTGTCGTCTTCAAGATTAACTTTTATTATAAAAGCAACTGTCTCCAAAAATGTAATGTAAACTGGCGTCTGCGTAACACCCAGTGAGAGAGATTTTGTCGCTCCATTTTCAGTTTGTATTTGCGTCGAATATGATGCTAGAACCAATTGGAAGGGGGCCCCCTCCAGATGGGGGTACTTTGACTATATTGTCGATGCGCTCGCTGTTCGGCAATTGACATTTTCACGTTGTCGCTGATGCAAACCTATTGGAAGGGGGCCCCCTCGAGCAAGGGGGTATTAGGGGGGCGCTGTCGCTTCCCTCGCAGCAGAGCCCTTCATACAGGCGACGGTGTCATATTATGAAGCTATTTAAAATCGTCATTGCTGTTGGGTACATAACCTGTCGTCCTTGGGGGCCCCACCTACTCGGGGGCCCTAGGCAACTGCCTACATTGCGTACCTTAACGCAACGGGCCTGGGCCCGCCGGTAGGCCCATCTGCACAAAGAGGCTACTGGTAGTATAAAGAAAACCCAGAAAATAAGAATATATATCAGTTGGGTTGTATGTCACCTGAATTCAAAGCACCTGTAAATGGTCTGCTGCTTTAAAAGACACCTGTTGATAGAAACGGTGAATGAATCGGACACAAAACTCTCAAAACATGGGAAAGACCTAGGAGCTGTCAATAGATGTTTGTGATATTAGATTGTCCTGAGAGACCTGAACATGGCTTGAATGGGCTAAAAAACATGGTAACACTTTATTTTAGGGATACATCTATTAGCACTAATACATACAATGTAATGCCTGCATAAGTAAGGCATGTACTAAGCAAACATTAAGGCCTACTAGGTCCTTACTAAGGTTAAATTGGTAATAAATCCCTTATTGTGCATGAACAAGATATTTGCGAATACATGCCTAACAACAGTTTGATTTTGCTTTGTACATGCCTTATAAGTTACTTACAGGCACATTGTATGTATTAGTGCTAATAGATCTATCCCTAAAATAAAGTGTTACCAAAACACAAGTAAGAAGCTGAGTGTTTCGATAAACTGCACCAACAGTTGCGTCCTTAAGAAATATAAAAATGGCCGCTGATCTACCTCAGTCTTCAGGTGCTGTCGGAACACAATATCAGGCTTATACTGAGCATAAAACACAAAACTAGACTATTACTTCTGTTATTATATCTTATTATGTCCATATAAGAGTAAAATGTCTTTTGTGTCCTCAAAAGTATATGTGTGCGTGTGTTGCATTGCCAATCAGTGTTCACGCTAGAATTTTTACTGGCCGGACAAGTGACCGGCTGTATTGCAGAATACCGGACATTTGAAATATCTAACGGACCTTTCCACATATAGCCAAACACACACTCCCTAATGGGTCAAAGTGTAGTAAATTGGTCTTTTCTGCCAGCAAAACTTAAATTTCACTAACATGTGGCCAGTTGTCTGGTGTTAATTTAGCCTAGAGCCCTGCTTGTGCGCACGGGCCGGGGAGTAAACGCGCGCTTTCTTTCACACACTCGAGAGCTCGAACTGAAAGAGAGAAAAAAACAGCCAGCCAACGTGCTGTGCGCAGATCCCCAAATTATCAACTCAAACAGTGTGTTTTATCAGCAAACCCGAAGAGCATTTCCCTACTCAAATTGGGTAACGAGGTGATGCCTGTAATAGTACAGTAATGGTATCGACGCTACTGAAATTTGAATATTGCGTTGTGTTCCTGCGCTCTCGAAAGCAATGGAATTGACACGTACGATGCTCTATGGGCTACACGTTTTGGCCGGTGATGAAAACAGTTATAAAGCCCTGCATGCACTTTCACTGGGACTTCTTCGCGAGTCCATCGTTCTCTGGAATGTTTAACTTCACCCTCTGTAGCCTACTTGGAGATCCACCACCATTTTTCAGCAGAGGTAAAAGTGAAAGTGATTCGATGCGGCGATGCTGCGCATGCCATTGAGTCCCCAACCGTTAGGCTTGACTTCGCAACTGGGCATGAAACGGTTTTGCAAATGCAATGCCCTTTGTTGTGTTCACTGATATATTGGTAAAAATAGCCTTCAAAAAACAGAATCGTTCCTCAACAGCACAGCAGTGTGAGTCAAGGGATTATAAGCATAACGTGATTGGGGACAACGACGGTGGGGACGAGAGCGCAAGCAATGTTGCGTGCTGTTTATGACAAGTTCAGTTACATAGGCTATTCACAAATATTTTCAGCTTTGTTCAGTTTCATATTAGGCCTACTGGTGTTTTGTAACTTTAAGTAGGCCTATTTAAACTGGGCTAATATTATTTACTGACTAATTGCTGTCATTTTTGTCGGACATTTTGTCCGGGAACATTTTATTTTGCCGGTCATTCATGCATGCAAACGGCCAATGTCCGGCCACAGCCGGCTAACGTGAACCCTGTTGCCAATAAACCCTGGAGGAATCTCTATGGAGCTCAGCCATTGTAAGACGCTGAAGAAGGCTTACCGCAGAGATACACCAGCGGCGACGCGACTCAAGAGACAGAGTGTAGCAGCAAGCGATACGAGAGACTGAGGAGACTAGAGTATGTCCGTACAGGCAGAAGGCAAAGCATTCAAGCATTCCCATTGGCTGTGGTCACTGACCTCTATACAGTCATTGGCTGTCGCGGCTTGTCGCCGAACCGCGTCATAAAAAGTTGAAAAGATTTCAACTTCAAATTGTCGCGCTGGTCGCGCAAATCGCTCTAGTCTCCAGAATCTCTTTTGTCTCTCGACTCAATACAAAGTCAATTACTTCCGTCGCGCGACTCGCTCAGATCGCCGCTGGTGTATTTCTGCGGTTAGGCCGAAACGTCTGTCTGTCATGCTAACCCACTAGATTAAAACTTCAAGAATTACACCCGAGAGTGCGGCTTTTTTACTATAATATGAGATCAGTCATTGCAGTCATAGACCGTTTCAGCTTTGACCTTCTGGCAAGCAACAGGCCTATATAGAAGCTTCACAGTTTGGACCATGACAGTCCAGAATAGCTATGTCCACCAGGTAATAAGACAGACAAATTCAAGATCAGCAGATCACACACACACACACACACACACACACACACACACACACACAAACACGCACACACACACACAGAAACACGCACACACACATAAACACGCACACACAGAAACACACACACACACACAAACACGCACACACACACAAACAAACACACACAGAAACACACATGAATACACACACACACACACACACACATACACACACACAGGAGAAAGGCTGTGTGTGTCTGTGTGTGAGGGGCTGCGAAACGGAGGAGTATGGCCACAGGTGTGTGTGTGTGTGTGTGTGTGTGTGTGTGTGTGTGTGTGTGTGTGTGTGTGTGTGTGTGTGTGTGTGTGTGTGTGTGTGTGTGTGTGTGTGTGTGTGTGTGTGTGTTATTGTGGAAGGTTGTTGTTCAGTGCAGTGATGGCAGATGGGACAAAGCTGTTGCTAAAACGTGCTCATCGCCACCTGAGTGTCCTGTACCTCCGTCCGGATGGGAGCAGTGTGAAATGTTGATGGAGAGGGTGGGTGTGGTCTCTGATTATTGACTGTGCAAGACGTGTGACGGCTTTGAGGTTGAGATCAGTTAGGTTGTGTGTGGGGTGTGATTTTGGATGCAGTGTGTGTGATATTAGTGTGTTTGTTCCTGCAGCTGGTGGAGAGCATGTTGTAAAAAAAACAGGGTGAGCAGCACACTAGGATGGGCTGGATGATGCTGGAGTACAGGTGGGAAAGGAGATGAGGGGCAACAGAGAGGGTGGAAAGTTTACAGATCATATTACAGTATTTCTCAATTGGTTTTGTACATTTCTCACAACAGAAAAATCATTCTCAAAAGTTATTGTTCAATTGTGACTTCCTGCTGTTATCTGTGCACATGGTAAAATACATTTCTCATAGTTTTCAGCATTTAGCAAATGCTTTCATCACCATGCAGATGGTTGTGTACAATTCTCAGCTTTTTCGTACATTATCAATTGCTTTTGTCATATCACTCAAAAAGCTTTGTCACTGAATGCATGAAACTATCTCACCCCCCAAAACATTTAGGCCCTAGGTCATAGTTTAAGTCTTGACATGCAAAATGATTTACCAAGCTGTCATAATGTGATAAGCACTGTATAGTTTCCATTGGATTTGTATCAATTAATGTGATCTGAATTGGTAAATTGCTCACAGGTAAATATTGACTCTCTCTAATCAAAGGCAATAGAAGGTGTTGTAATGATGTATAAGGGCAATATTCAGTTACTACCAATAGGTGGCGCTTGATGACCATGGAATGTTTGGAGGTGCAGTATTACCCAGTGCAGTCTGTGTTGTATCTCAGAGTGGAAGGCTACGTTCCCATGACAAGCCGTGTTATCTCCGAGGCCGCTAACGTGTATGTTTCATTATTGACCTTCTTATATAAAAGTACAAACTCGGCATCAGTGTAAACGTGGTTTATTTATTACAAGTTACCACATATTTTTGGCGACGAGGTGAAACTGGAGTTTGTTTTCCCGTTTGTTTTGTTGTTAGCGTTATCTAGTCAAGTGTCAGCTAGTTTAGGCGGCAAGACTGGCTATGAGTGAAACCGGTGGAGACCAACGACAAGAACCAGCTATCGCAGAGGAACGAGGGGTTGTCGAGAGGAACAGAGCGCCCGTTGCTGTTGAAAGAGGACAGGGAGAAGGACAACGACCTGTGCAGATTATGGCAACGTTCGGGACAGTAGGTGAATATGTGGAGGGAGACGAGGATTGGACTGAGTATGAGGAAAGGTTGGGACACTTTTTCAATGCTAATGGAATTACTGAAGAGGCTAGGAAGCGCTCGATTCTCCTGAGTGTGTGTGGGGCGAGGACGTACAAGCTGATACGGAACTTGGCTACACCACGGAAACCAGGTGAAATTCCATATGCAGACTTAGTCAAACTTGTTAGCGACCACCACAATCCGAAACCGTCTGTAATTGTCCAGCGTTTCAAGTTCCACAGTCACTTCAGAAAGTCGGGTCAGTCAGTGGCTAACTTCGTAGCAGAGCTTCGACAGCTGTCTCAACACTGTGAATTCGGAGCGGTGCTAGATGATATGTTACGTGACCGGCTTGTATGCGGCATAAATGATGATGCAATTCAGCGCCGTTTGTTGAGTGAGACAACACCAAAATTGGATTTCAAAAAGGCGCTAGAGATTTCTCAGGGAATGGAAACGGCTGCTAGCAATGCCAAAGACATTCAGAAAGGGCAAGCTGGAGCACAACCTGTGGCAGTGCATCATGTAAAGAAAGACAGTTCGCGATCTGGCAAGCCAGTTGAATGCTTTCGGTGTGGAGGGGCACACTATGCAAACGAATGCAAATTCAAGGATGCTGTCTGCCATGGGTGCAAGAAAAAAGGACACTTAGAAAAGAAGTGCAGGGGGGTTAAAAACAAAAACACTGAAAAATGGAAAGGAAAGCAAAATCAGGCCCACACACACCATGTTGAGGAAACAAGCGAGGAGGCTATGTGTTCTTTTGACATGTTTGCAATGGACACTGATGAGGAACCGCCTATGCCATACTATGCCACAGTCACTGTACACGGAAAGGATGTCAAGTTTGAGATCGATTCAGGAGCGACGGCGTCTGTCATCAGTGAGGAGACCTACAGGAGGACATGGAGGTCCAACCCACCGTCCCTGACTCCATCCAAGCTCCAACTGAGGACGTACACCGGTCAGCCCATACCCCACCTGGGAGTGCTACAGGTGAGCATAGCAGTGGGAGATCAGGAGGCTGAGGGAAGACTAGTGGTGGCCAAAGGTAGTGGGCCCAGTCTTTTGGGCCGGGACTGGCTCAGAAAAATAAAATTGAACTGGCATGAGGTGAAGTACGCGGGCACAACAGAGGACGTGCTGCAGCGATACAGTGAGGTGTTCAGAGATGAGCTGGGCACACTCAAGGGAATGACAGTCAAACTGCACATTGACCCCAATGCCAAACCACGTTTCTACAAGCCCAGAGTGGTACCCTACGCCATGAAACAGAAAGTGGAGGAGGAGCTAGAGCGCTTACAGGCGCTGGGCGTCATTGAGCCAGTGCAGTTCTCCAAGTGGGCAGCTCCCATTGTTCCTGTTATGAAGCCTGATAAAACAGTTAGGATATGCGGGGACTATAAACTTACCGTGAACCAGGTCTCAAAGCTGGAGGAGTATCCGCTGCCAAGGGTGGATGACCTGTTTGCAACTCTGGCTGGGGGCAAGTCATTCACAAAACTGGACATGAGCCACGCCTATCAGCAGCTGCTGCTGGACGATGAGTCCAAGGAGTTCGTCACAATAAACACACACAAGGGATTGTTCAAATTCAACCGCCTGGTGTTTGGAGTGGCGTCCAGCCCCGCCATTTTCCAAAGGACAATGGACAGTCTGTTGCAGGGCATCCCACACGTAGCATGCTACCTGGATGATTTGCTCATTACGGGTGCTACAGAGGCAGAGCATCTTGGCAACTTGGAGCAGGTGCTACAGAGACTCTCAGATGCAGGGCTGAGACTAAAAAGGGACAAATGTGTGTTCATGTCACCAAGTGTCACTTACCTAGGACACAAGATCACAGCGGAGGGTATCTCCCCAGTGGAGGACAAAGTGCGCGCTGTCAAGGAAGCCCCAAGTCCCAAGAACGTCACCGAACTCAGATCTTTTCTTGGGATGGTAAATTACTATGGGAAATTCCTGCAGGACCTCTCAAAGGTCTTGGCGCCGCTGTACAAACTACTGCACAATGACACAAAGTGGCAGTGGTGTGAGGAGCAAGAAAAAGCGTTCATGGAGGTGAAAGAACGACTCCAGTCAGCGAAATTGCTTGTGCACTTTGATCCAGACAAAGAGGTGACCCTCGCATGTGATGCCTCACCGTATGGGGTAGGGGCAGTGCTGTCCCACGTGATGGAAGATGGATCAGAGAAGCCTATTGGCTTTGCTTCACGCACTTTGACGGCTGCGGAAAAGGGGTACTCGCAGCTAGACAAGGAGGGCCTGGCAGTTGTGTTTGCTGTTAAGCGCTTCCATCAGTACCTTTACGGCCGTCCTTTCAAAATCCACACAGACCATAAGCCACTCATGAGTCTGTTTGGTGAGACACACTGCATTCCACCACTGGCCTCCGCCCGAATCCAACGTTGGGCACTAACATTGTCAGCCTACCAATACACCATTGTGTTCAGAGCAGGAAAGGACAATGCAAATGCCGACGCATTCAGTCGCCTGCCATTGCCGGATACACCTGTCACCACTTATGTGCCTCCAGAGACTGTCTTTTCATTAGAGAAGTTGTCGGAAACACCAGTGACAGCATCCCAGGTCAAGCAATGGACTGAGCGAGACCCTGTCATGTCTAAGGTAAAGACTTACCTGTTACAAGGCTGGCCAGCGGTTATTGAGGATGAGGAGTTAAGGCCTTATGTGAAAAGAAAGACTGAGCTGAGTTTACAAGATGGGTGCATCTTCTGGGGGTCGAGGGTCGTCGTGCCTGCCCCAGGCCACTCACAGATCGTGGAAGAATTGCATGAGACACATCCAGGGGTGTCTAGGATGAAAAGTCTAGCAAGATCCTACATCTGGTGGCCAAGCATGGACTTAGACCTGGAAAACAGGGTAAAAGGGTGCAAACAGTGTGGGGTCAATCAGAAAAGTCCGCCACCAGCTCCCTTGCATCCATGGGAGTGGCCAGACCGTCCCTGGTCTAGATTACATCTGGACTTTGCAGGGCCCTTCATGGGTCAGATGTTCATGGTCATGGTCGACGCCCACTCTAAGTGGATAGAGTGCCACATCATGGGCAACATAACAGCTCCCTCAACCATTGAGAAACTCCGACAAGTGTTTGCAGTTCATGGTTTACCTGACTCCCTGGTCAGTGACAATGGCCCAACCTTTACAAGCGAGCTGTTCAGTGACTTCATGCAGCAGAATGGAATCCGTCACATTCGCACGGCTCCTTTTCACCCAGCATCGAATGGACTGGCTGAACGTGCTGTACAGACCGTGAAGGAGGGGTTGAAGCGCATGACAGGTGATTCACTGAGTTCTAGACTCTCACGTTTCCTGTTCAAGTATCGCCTCACTCCACAGACCACCACTGCACGTACACCAGCAGAGATGTTGATGGGCCGTAGGCCTAAGTCAAGGCTAGATCTGCTTCGCCCTGACCTAAAAGCAAAGGTGGAGAGAAAACAAGAAAAGCAGAAGGAGAGACACGATCTTCATGCGAGAGACAGACTGCTGAAACCAGGTGACAATGTCTATGTCAAGAATTTCGGCAGTTACTTCAAGCAGCAATGGCTTCCGGGGGTTATCCTGTCACAGAAAGGTCCCGTCTCCTACGTCATCAAGCTGACAGATGGACGAGAGTTCCGCAGGCATCAGGACCATGTGCGGCTGCGTCACGACACCGACCCAGAGACTGTCAGCACTGCAGAGTTGCCACTGGTGACTCCTGGAGGAGCGTCTCCGGCAGAGGAATCGCCACCGGAGGTGTCTGTGCCACCGGCAGAGACTGGACAGTCAAGCACCGGCACACCGACACCACCGACCCCTGTTGTGACCGCAGCACAGGAGTCTCCCAAAGCTCCAACGCCTGTGGTGACTGCTGTTCCACAGGAGACAGTGCGCAGATCACAGCGTGCTCGAAGGGCTCCTGATAGACTGGACTTTTGATAAGTATCACTGCTTTTCTTAATGCATACTATGTTTTCTTTTCAGGTGTATAATAATTTGTTGACTGTGTTAAGGTCAGTATGGGTTTATGGAAGTACTCACTCCAGATTGATTTTCAGTTGTTACATTTAATAGTTAAGGGAGGAATTTCTGAACTTAATTGGGGAGGAATGTTGTAATGATGTATAAGGGCAATATTCAGTTACTACCAATAGGTGGCGCTTGATGACCATGGAATGTTTGGAGGTGCAGTATTACCCAGTGCAGTCTGTGTTGTATCTCAGAGTGGAAGGCTACGTTCCCATGACAAGCCGTGTTATCTCGGAGGCCGCTAACGTGTATGTTTCATTATTGACCTTCTTATATAAAAGTACAAACTCGGCATCAGTGTAAACGTGGTTTATTTATTACAAGTTACCACAGAAGGGATAGAGAAAACAGGCATGCAATACAACAATAGGCACTGTACTGCATTATATTACTCTATGCCTCATGTGCCCTTTATAATTACGCTCCACGCAAAATTACAATATTTCCCTAGAATTTCACAAGACAGTAAGTGCACTTTATACAGTATCAGTGTATTGTTTCAAATTTATTTTGCTTTACAGTTCTAGATTTCTTTTCACATGGGCTTGCAAGACAAGTAAAAAGGGATGGTAGAGGGCACATTTTGACACCTCAAGCAGAGTTTGCTATTTTTCTTATTTTGCAATGAGAAAACCTGTCAATAAATAGTCATAGTCTAAATGTATATCAAGGACAATCATATCTGATCAATGTAATATAAATTCGAATTTACAACATTTCCCATCCAATCTAAAAAACATTTTGCTTCAGAAAAGATCCTCAAGAGTGTACTATTCAATTGACAACATGACAAATCGATTTGACTAGCTTGTCCATACACGGACCACACTATGACACAATGACTAACCATTCTGCTGGCACTGATACGTTCATTGACACAAAAACGTGGGTTTTGAGCAAGAGACTTGGTTTTGCAGGTCATCCACGGTGTTTTGCCATTTGTTAAAGCTGTTTTGAGAATTAATATTATGTTTTGCAAATTGCGAGAGAGATTCGAGAAATGTACAAAACCAATTGAGAAATACTGTAAGTCTCACACGGCTCTGCCTCCCCTCCCCCTCTTTGAAGTCACCAAAGTTACAAAAGGCTTCATATTTTCTAATCATGGAAATATCATTAGCAGACTATCAAGAGAGAGAGAGAGAGAGAGAGAGAGAGAGAGAGAGAGAGAGAGAGAGAGAGAGAGAGAGAGAGAGAGAGAGAGAGAGAGAGAGAGAGAGAGAGAGAGACAGACAGACACACAGACAGACAGACAGACAGACAGACAGACAGAGAGAGAGAGAGAGACAGAGACACAGAGACAGAGACAGAGACAGAGAGCATTCACACCTGTATGCGTCAATGTGATAGACATGCCACAGTGGAGAGAGAGAGAGAGAGAGAGAGAGAGAGAGAGAGAGAGAGAGAGAGAGAGAGAGAGAGAGAGAGAGAGAGAGACAGACAGACAGACAGACAGACAGACAGACAGACAGACAGACAGACAGACAGACAGACAGACAGACAGGCAGACAGAGAGACGGAGACAGAGAGACGGAGACAGAGAGACAGAGAGACAGAGAGACAGAGAGACAGAGAGCATTCACACCTGTATGCGTCAATGTGATAGACATGCCACAGTGGAGAGAGAGAGAGAGAGAGAGAGAGAGAGAGAGAGAGAGAGGGGGGGGGGGGGAGGGGGGGGGGGGGGGGGGGGGGGGGGGGTGGGGGGGGGGGGGGGGGGAGGTGGTGGGGGGTGGGGGGGGGGGGGGGGGGGTGGAGTGGGGGGGGGGTGGGGGGGGGGGGGTGGGGGGGGGGGGGGGTGTGTATGGGGGGGGGGGGGGGGGGTGGGGGGGGGGGGGGGGGGGGTGGGGGGGGGGGGGGGGGGGGGGGGGGGGGGTGGGGGGGGGGGGGGGGGGGGGGGGGGGGGGGGGGGGGCGGGGGGGGGGGGGGGGGGGGGGTGGGGGGGGGGGGGGGGGGGGTGGGTGTGGGGGGGGGGGGGGGGGGGGGGGGGGGGGGGGGAGGGGGTGGGGGGGGGGGGGGGGGGGGGGGGGGGGGGGGGAGGGGGGGGGGGGGGGGGGGGGGGGGGGGGGGGGGGGGGGGGGGGGGGGGGGGGGGGGGGGGGGGTGGGGGAGGGGGGGGGGGGGGGGGGGGGGGGGGGGGGGGGGGGGGGCGGGGGGGGGGGGGGGGGGGGGGGGGGGGGGGGGGGGGGGGGGGGGGGGGGGGGGGGGAGGGGGGGATGGGGGGGGTGGGGGGGGGTGGGGGGGGGGGGTGGGGGGGGGGGGGGGGGAGGGGCGGGGGGGGGGGGGGGGGGGGGGGGGGGGGGGGGGGGGGGGGGGGGGGGGGGGGGGGTGGGGGGGGGGGGGGGGGGGGGGGGGGGGGGGGGGGGGGGGGGGGGAGGGGGGGGGGGGGGGGGGGGGGGGGGGGGGGGGGGGGGGGGGGGGGGGGGGGGGGGGGGGGGGGGGTGGGGGGGGGGGGGGGGGGGGGGGGGGGGGGGGGGGGGGGGGGTGGGGGGGGGCGGGGGGGGGGGGGGGGGGGGTGGGGGGGGGGGGGGGGGGGGGGGGGGGGGGGGAGGGGGGGGGGGGTGGGGGGGGGGGGGGGGGGGGGGGTGGGGGGGGGGGGTTGGGGGGGGGGGGGGGGGGGGGGGGTGGGGGGGGGGGGGGGGGGGGGGGGGGGGGGGGGGGGGAGAGAGAGAAAGAGAGAGAGAGCTTGTGCGTCTGTATAGTATACTGTATGTGATACACATTTCACTATTGCCAAAGTTGGTATTTATTTTGGTTAAGCCCATTTCATATTATGAAGCCTGGCATCACCATCTTGTTCATAAGAGAGAGAGAGAGGTACAGTACATAAAGATGTTAGGTACATAAGAGATGTCAATAGCAGTGGCTTAAGGAAAGACCTCAGAGACTAAGACTAAGGAAAGAGAATATAGCTCACTTTATAGCTCACTGATCTGAACGAAGGGCTCTCATTTGCCACTTTGAATTATTGTGCAACATAATTATGAAACCGTGTGGTTTAAATGGCCATTACTAATCAGTAGAGGTTATCAGCTCAGCTGTTGTGGACGTGAGAGAAATAGCCAGTAGAGACACAAAGAGGATGTGATGCAGCACACTAAACAGACCACCATGGAAACATTCAGATATAGATACAGATATCATCATCTTTGCTGTGGCACACACTACAGTGTGTGTGTGTGTGTGTGTGTGTGTGTGTGTGTGTGTGTGTGTGTGTTGTGTGTGTGTGTGTGTGTTGTGTGTGTTGTGTGTGTGTGTGTGTGTGTGTGTGTGTGTGTGTGTTGTTGGAAAATAGGCTAGATTCTGAGGTGCTGAAATTTAATGTGTTGGCTTACAACAAGTAGTTCAGGAATTCATATGTGTTTGCAAGGAAATTCTACAATATTTGGTTATGATTAAAAACATTAAAATAAATGTGTCTTGTTTTTCTGTTGGTGGGCACTCAAACCATTGAGTAATGGCCCCATGTGACAATCATGAGATGAGGATGTTGAGTAATTGCCCATTCTTTTTAGGAGAGCCTACAGATGTCATCAAAACATTGTTGTGAGACAAGCTGAAAGCCTGTCATGTGATGTTTGATTAACTGATTGCTTATTTTCCTTAGAGAAGGAATCTGAAGTCCAAAGAGATACAGGAAGAACAGATATGTGCATACTAACTCCTTGAAGTATCATCTTTCTAGGACACAGGATACAGTGATGTCACTCAGAAGCGAAACTATTTGACTTTGACCAGGAGTAGGTGACAATGGGAAACAACTAACATTGGATTTCAATCTTTTCAGAACCAAGGACCCACAAAGATGTCAAAAGAATGTGCTGTTGTATGTGTATTACTTAATCAAAGTTACAGAACATCTGGGTTACTATTGTAACTCTGGTTCCCTGAGTAGGGACCAGACCTATTACTCATGGGACATGATCGACCTTGGTTGATCCACGAAGCATTTTTTATATCTTTAATCAAGCCGAATGGCAGATGGCTGTGTCAGTCAAGCTAGGGTCCGCCCACCGGCGGCGGCTATTACTGCACTGACACCCATCTCACTTCCTCTTTCGCTGCTGAGCCCCTCAGCAGAGACGCCGTGTGCTCAACCTAGAAATAGGTCTGGTCCCTACTCAGGGAACCGGGGTTATATACATAACCCAGATGTTCCCTATCGCAGGAACTGCAACCTATTACTCATGGGAGCGCCTCCAATCCCGCACACGACGTGTCTATGCAGAGGGCACGGAATACGGTGCAGTGAGGGCCCCGCAACTTCCCAGGGCAGGGCCCCACCACCACCAGAACCACACACACAGTATGCCGACGCCCAGCTATAGGGGAGCGACAGGTAGTGGTGCGACTACACAGAGGCCAAACCTCCCCATTGCCAGCAGTTAACACAGCCCGTGGGGCAGAGGGTCAGCCACCTCCCACATGAAGAAACAAACAAAAGAGTGGAGAAACTCCACCCTGTCGCCCTCCATATGTCAAACACATCCATCTGTATATGGGCCAAGACAATGACAACCCCCTCGTAGAGTGTGCACACAGACCCACTGGGGGTGCCAAAGGAGGGCTCTGTAGACAAACTCAGTAGCCTCCACCCATACGCGTCTGGAGCTCTGGAGCTGGGGCTGGGGCAGGTAGAGACCCAGTCGCTTTTTGGAGAAGTCAGTGAGCAGGGCTTGACTCCACGGTGAGTCGGAGAGGACTGGAGCCCAGACCGAGTGAGCCCTAGGCCTGGCTGGAGCTCTGAAGCTGAAGCTGGGGCCAACCAAATATGCCAACTTAGGCCTGAAGTGGGCCTTACCTCCCGAGGCTGCCTCATGACGAACACATAGCAGAGTGCAGCACCTAAACCCCGTGTGCCATCTAAACACAAGAGGAGGGCACGCACAGGGCAAAGCTCATGTAAATAAACCCCCACGAACAACCCAATGGGGGGGAGTGAAGAGACCAGCTAAACAAGGAGCTGACATTAGGCATAAGGCTGTGTCCACTGCGGGGTGGGAAAGCCGCATTCTGGCGTAACACCACCCCACCATCCTCCGCAGAGAAGCGCGGGCAGGCCGGATGTACCAACAGCGCATGTACAGTATGTCACTGAGGCGCTAGGCCAAGGACCACATCACCAACAATACTGTCTCACATGCCATTTTTTTTTTTTTTACATTTTATTTTCAATGGCTGAGTTAGGCCCGCAGTGCCGTCATCACCAAGAGGACGGTACAGAGGTAACAGGGAATGAGTGGCAGAGAGAGAGACAGGGGAGGAGCAACAAACTGACCCAGGTCGGAATCGAGCTGAGGTCGCTGGTAAGACGCAAGAGTGCTCAACCATGTAGGACATGGTAGGGCCCAATAATGATGTTTGAGGGAAAGCAGCTTGACACATACTGACGAGAGAAGCCCCAACGGGGGGTCCACCCGTGCCCACAGAATTTTCAGCAGGCCCCAGGCCGACAAAGGCCCGAGTGGGGCACACCATATGCCCATCATGACACGTGTCACCAGGGGATGGGAACACATGGTTGCACACCCAAACCCAGAGTGACATGTTGAGACTGCCGCCACATACAATGCAATTGTCAAGGCTGCCATCGCTTGGTCCAACAGATGCCGGGGAAAGTCAAGAATGCCGGCAACAGGACACTAAAAGGTGGTCGGGCCACAGGTAGCGCATCACACCAAAAAACAGAGCAGAAAGCAGGCGGACAGACAGAGCCCTGGAACTCTGGAGGGCCCCTGCCACCTCACCCGACAGGCCGACATCTGATATTTACAGCCTCTCCGAGTGCTAGTGACTCATTCCTTCAGTCATATTCCTCCTTTTTTGAATATGAAAAGATTCGATTTCAGCATTGGCAGCTGGCTGCATGGCTCTGCTCTGCTCTGCTCTCGTGGCCATGCTATCTCCCTGTCGACCAGCCTCAGTAGGTCCTAGCACAGTGGGATCACTGTGGGCCCACTGCCCAACAGCAGAAATCGAGAAAGCATGACTGGGCAGCTCCAGCTGGAGCCACCAGAATACACATAATCCTCATGCACCCTGGCCAGGAGCAAAGGGAGAAGGACAGTTGGGGAAACCATAAAGTGTCCCAAGGTCCAGGGCTATGCCAAGGCAGCCACTCCCCAGGGACGATTATCCCCCTGGGAAAGCTCACAAAGGGCAATGCACAGTTAGCCATGTCACAAACGGGTCGATGTTGGCCCTGCCAACTGAGATCAGAATGCTCCCCTCACCTTTGCATGTAGAAACCATGCTGCTGCATGCAGGTAGCTCCTGAAAGCAAATCCATGCCACATAGAACAGGGGCGGAGAATGTACTCCATTGTGCACGTTGATGTATGCCAGTGATGTTCAACCTATGGGCCGGGGCCCACTGGGGGGCCCTGAAGGTATACCAAGTGGGTCTTGAAATAATATTCCAAAAATCATAATCACATTATGGTGTGTTGCTGATTTATGTGAGTTTTATTTGTATTCGGATCCGAGGTGGGCCCCGAACATTTGTGACAATTTCGAGTGGGCCCCAAGTTGGAAAAGGTTGGGAACCCCTGATGTATGTAATCGCCAAGGTGTTGTCTGATCCAGTCAACACAGGAAGGGGCGAAAGCCTAGCATCACTGCGAGGAGCCCCAACACCTTGACATGTAGTTTGGCTTGGCTGGCGGGCCAAAAGCCATTGACCATCATGCTGTGACCGATCCGTGGTGGATGCATAAGGTGCCACGGTTAACCGGCCCCCCACCACACTGACAAGCACTCAGGGGTCTACCAAACCCCTGTGCTTGTCCCTGCTTGGGTAGAAACACTGAGAAGTGCGTCAGACCCGAAAAAGCCCCAGTCACAATAAGCACATTGGCAAGGGCACCACTGCCACACCAAGTATGCCCAAGAACAACAGGGACAACTGTGTTGTCCTCGGCCAACCCAGGGAGAACAGGCTGAGTGACACCAGTATACTGTTCATGCACTCCAGGGACAGTAGGGGATGCAGGCCCTTAGAAATAGGGGCAAGTCAGACTGAGGAATACAACAGGCTGGGCCAGGAGAAGAAACCTCTGAATAACCAATAATAATTAATATTATTATTAGCTTGGCCATCATAATAATAATCATTGTTGTCATTATTATTATCATTATTGGTATTACCATTATTATTATTGTAATTATTATTATCATTATGATGGCATAAAGAGAGGTGGATGGTCTGGGCTGTAACACCGCTATAACAGGCAATACCAAGCACGTGAACACGCACGAGAGAGAGAGAGAGAGCGAGCGCGCCGAGCTCCACTCCAAAGCCTGACTAGAACTCCTAGGATGCAAACGCAGAAAAACCTGTGTCTGACATGGTTGGGTATATATGTGAAATGGGCAGACGTCAGATCCATAATGTTGGCAAGTACACTCGACGAAAATGTGCATGTGGAGTGGACACAGAAAGATTGCGCAGCCACCAGACATCTGGAGAGCGCACACGGAGACGGAGCGAAACCCAATTACGCACGCATTGCCATTGAACCAGTACAAAATGTGAGGCCCTATGTCAATGCAAAACGCAGGAACATCCTGCGTCGGACAGGAACAGACATAGTGCGCCAGGCAGACGTCAGTATCAAGAAATATAATACAACACAGAACCGGGCGAATGCACCCGACAAAACGATGTGGAGTGAGCATTCTACATTCCCGACATTTCAGTCACTTTATTTACCCTCAGAGGGGAAACAAGTATAACTTTGCCCGGTATGTCGTATATTGAGGCCCGGGCACCAGCTTTCAGTCGTGTTATCAATTTTAAATAGTATTGCTAGCCAGTAGTCGAAGCAAAACCATTGCGCGCTCCCGCGCGTCGCCGTCTGTCTGGCCAAGCTGTGTATAAAGCCCGACCCGTGGGCGCAAGAGCCAGACGCGGAGATAGGCGTGCGAACAGTGCGCGCCTCGTCTCGTGACTGTACACAAAACGCAGGGAGTTCCCCCCTGTGCCAACCCCATAACAGTAAGCACGACCCTCCTTATAGCAGCATGAGAGCGCGTTATAAGTCTGATTTCCCGTTGCAGAGGCCCATGACAGCGCCGCGAGGGGTACTTTTATTTTATTTAAATTAATTAATTAATTAATCCAGACCTGTGCCAAGGCGAAGCGCTACGTCTTCACTCCCTTTATAGCCGAGATTAGGGAGGGTGCAATGTTTGGTTGCCCGGCACAGAGGCTCCTCAGAGCGGTAGTGCAAGATAGGTACCTTTTAGGCATTCACAGGTAGTCGTGCAATCACAGACCGTACAAGGGAGGAGAACAACATTTTATTTCACAACTGACCACTAGAAGGGACCGTGCAAACCATCAGTGTGCAAACAGATCAATAGGCCTATGCTTTTTTGATGTGTACATGACATATGTTCGGGCAACATTGGGCGAACCAGGTGCTTTCGTGAACATACAGTGGGTCACAAGTGTGTGGAACTGGATGTGTCATTACGGTGTACAACGGGGACCATGGGACAAAACGTGCCTGTGGTCCCACACACGGTTACGTGGCGCTATTCCGACATGTCGCTATTCCGACATTGATATCTATTGTCGAAATACCGGCGCGAGTTATGCAATTTCTTTGGTTTGTGCTACGTTGCTCAGCTTTTACTAAGTTTAGGGAGAGTGCATACAGTTACCCTAACCCTAACCCTAACCCTGACCCTAACCCTAACCCTAACCTTACGGTATGTCGGCTGTCGGAATAGCGGTATGTCGGAATAGCGATTGCCCCCCCCCACACACAGTAGAGGTCGGCGTAATCCAGCTTGCTCGGTAGACGTCCCCGTCCATACATGCGACAAAGCCCCAGGCTGCTGCTCACAGGGCTAGCATAGGTCCGAGTCTAATCGGCCTACGAGCCCCACTTACCTGTATCAACACTTCCATGCGCCCAGTACAAGTAGTCAAATCACCTGTCAGAGCCATACTACAGGGCGGGGGAGAGGCTAAAAGCCGAACTGAGCTAGCAGCACCATGGACTAGAAGGGGGTAGACAAGCCGGTCAGGGAGGGGTCGGAATTCAGGGGCTCGAGGAGCTAGCTGGCTAACCGGCAGGTTAACACGCTCGACTGGCCTAGCAGACGGGGCAGAAACGGTGTCTGCATTGAGGGTAATTCCGTGGCTGAGACGCTCTCTCAGCATGCCTAGGGGAACGCAGAGCAAACGCGAAACTGGGTCCTTCCCTTTGGGAAAGCGGCTGTATCGTGCTCTCCCCTCAGGGAGGCGCATGCGGCCCAAGACCCCCTCCATAGATGTTCGTATCTCGACAACATCTGAAAATCCTGTAAATAAAAACATCTGAAACGACAGAGAAAACAAGTTAAAAATCGCGTGGGCACTCTTAGCTGGCGTACACCGGCTATTACGAGTAATACGCCACACGGAAATTCATTAACAAATAGCAACATTGTATTTCTGACAATACAAGTGATACTTTACGTGGATCTTCACACAGGCGCGAAGCAAGAAAGAGGAGGTGAGATGGGTGTCAGTGCAGTAATAGCCGCCGCCGGTGGGCGGACCCTAGCTTGACTGACACAGCCATCTGCCATTCGGCTTGATTAAAGATATAAAAAATGCTTCGTGGATCAACCAAGGTCGATCATGTCCCATGAGTAATAGGTCGCAGTTCCTGCGATAGGGAACTCAGGATGAGGTCATGAGGACCTAGAATGATCAAATCAGCCCCCAAGGACCCCCAGATGATGACCGCAGATTACAATCGACACAGCATAGGCACATTCTTGGTTAACTAACAAATCACGTAATTGCTTACACATAACCACACCCATACACCCACAAACCATAAATACCAACACAAAGGGCTAGTCAGGAGTTCCTAATTTGAACTCAATAGTTGTTATTGGTCAGGGCGAGAGAAGAGTTAGGAATTCCGGAGCGCTCCGTAATGCTTTCGTTGCCTTTGTCATTTTTATGTAGTAGACTCTGCAGTTCTGGAAAGCTGTAGTGTCTACTGTGTATGGGCCATTGCTGGTATTCTGGATAGTACCAGTGGTGGTCATTTTGTTTTGATAATTTTAGAAAATTAATAGATTAATTTGACTTTTGGAGTTTTTGATTCTTTTGACTCGGATTTTGAACATGCAAGAAGTGTAGACCAATGTGTGTGTGTGTGTGTGTGTGTGTGTGTGTGTGTGTGTGTGTGTGTGTGTGTGTGTGTGTGTGTGTGTGTGTGTGTGTGATGAGCAATTGCTTTCCTACTGCTTTTTACTCAGTACTCTCTCTCTCTTTCTGTGTGTGTGTGTGTGTGTGTGTGTGTGTGTGCGTGCGCGTGTGTGTGCGTGCGTGCGTTTGTTTTGACTGAGACATCCACCTCTGAAACAGAGGAGTATGGCCAGCGGTGTGTGTGTGTGTGTGTGTGTGTGTGTGTGTGTTTGTAATGAGCATGTGCTTTTACTGCATTACTCTCTCTCTCTCAAATTCAAATTCAAAAGTGCTTTATTGGCATGACAAAAGAAACTTTGTATTGCCAAAGCATGGTACATAACATATATAAGACAACAATAAGAGGAACAGTAAGACATAATAAAATTATACCATTTGTGTGTGTGTGTGTGTGTGTGTGTGTGTGTGTGTGTGTGTGTGTGTGTGTGTGTGTGTGTGCATGTAGAGTGTGTGTGTGTGCACGCGTGTCTCAGTTTGTTTGTGTGTGTTTGTGTGTGTTTCCGTGTGCATGCGCTGGTGCATGCCAGTGTTCATTTTAAGAGGAATTTTTTATTTAGTTTTAGTCTCTTGACGAAAATGTAATTTTATCTTCAGTCACAATTTAGTCATCTAAATCATTTTTGTTTTAGTCTAGTTTTAGTCAACTAAAATAGGCT
Source organism: Engraulis encrasicolus (assembly GCF_034702125.1). Classification (NCBI taxonomy): domain Eukaryota; kingdom Metazoa; phylum Chordata; class Actinopteri; order Clupeiformes; family Engraulidae; genus Engraulis; species Engraulis encrasicolus. The sequence continues at coordinate 35,210 of NW_026945917.1, forward strand.
ATTAGCCTACATTCATTTCCTCTTGTCTACACTTCTCTATAAAATTGTCAAATTAAAATACCATTTGGGGAAATCAATGATTAAAATGACATAGGGCCTATTGTAATCATAAAATATTGTCAAAAACTGCCAGAGCGATGTGTCCAATGTGTAAAAAAAATGTAGCAGGGACACTCATAAATCTCTGTTGATATTTTAGGACATCGGGGGGAAACGGAACTGCACGTTATGAAAAAATAACTTGTGGGTATAGGCCAGTAATCAAGAGCATTGCGGGGTACAGTAGCCAGGTTACTGTAGCCTGTGCAAGCGTTACAATCTCTCTCTCTCTCTCTCTCTCTCTCTCTCTCTCTCTCTCTCTCTCTCTCTCTCTCTCTCTTTTTTTCTTTCTCTCGGGCGCGTATTGCAAGCTGTTGCATATTATTTGCTTGATGCAAAGTTGTGATGGCATACGCGCTCTCGTTGACATGGTTGTGTGCATGGCTGCATGCATTCGCAACACGTTATTGCAATACCGTATGTGAAAGCGTGGAAGGGCCGTTCACTTCCTATGTCAGTGTCCTTGACTGAAACAAGTCAAAAAACTCTGCATTTCCGAATCCTTTGCGATCGGCACTAAAGTGATTTTTATCAGAAGGCTTGTGCCTACGCATAGACCCTTAAATTACAAACATTAGCGAACATTGAAAAAAAGATCAGACAACGACCATCGGGTAGCAGGTTAATGAAAGCGACAGGGAATGGAGAAATTCCGCAAAAATGCATTGTTAAAGAAAGATGGTTGCTGTGCGACAGCACCGCTATTTCATGACTACATAAACTTCTTCGTCATGGATAAATGGGCAACAATATTTTTCCAACTGGCATTGCACTGAAAAGTAGGCTACTGCTGTTAAAAAAGGGCACGGCAGAGACGCTGCCTGTCACTGTAGGCTACCTGCGTGTGTGTATGTGTGTGGAAGGGGAGGGGGGAGACGCCCACGGAGCAGATGAGGGTCTCGACTTGCGAAATAGCAGACAATTCTTTTCCAATGTTTCAGTGACATATTAACAAAAATGCTTCCTATTGGTTTTCGTCTCTGGTGGTATTGTAGTCACATTTTTATTTTTTTGACGAAAATATAAATCAATATTGTTATATTTTTCATACAAACGCATGCTGTTTTTTTCATCATCGTTTTATTGTCGTCAGGGGAAAAATCGCTAACGATAATTATGACAAATATTTTGTCACGAAATTAACACTGGTGCACGCGTATGTCCATCCACAGTCCTTGAGTGTGTTTCAGTGAATATTCGAGAACATAAGCATAAGGTATTTAAAGAAAGCATATAATATACAGTATGTAGGTATATCACTCATTGTCCCTCTGCTGGTGGCATGTAAAAATGTATTGGGCTGACAAGAAACAACTCAGTTCTTGTTCACCCATGATGAATGGGAGTTTGTTCTGGGTGGGGAGGGAAAACAACTCAGTTCTTGTTCACCCATGATAAATGGGAGTTTGTTTTGAGTAGGGAGGGAAGTGAAATTTGGAAGAAGATTTCACTGATATTTTTAAATTTGTTGCTCTGTCTCTCTCTCTCTCTCTCTCTCTCTCTCTCTCTCTCTCTCTCTCTCTCTCTCTCTCTCTCTCTCTCTCTCTCTCTCTCTCTCTCTCTCTCTCTCTCTCTCCAGGCTTGATAACTGCAGTATAACAGCAGAGGGCTGTGCTGCGCTGGTCTCAGCTCTATCATCAAACCCATCACACCTGACAGAGCTGTATCTGGGTGGTAATAAACTAGGAGACTCTGGTGTGAAGCAGATCTCTACTCTACTCAGGAATCCAGACTGTAAACTACAGACACTGGGGTAAGTAAAGAGATGAAGAGTGTGTGATGCAGCACACTAAACAGACCAACACTATCACCATGGAAACATTCAGATACAGATATCAGCCAGATATCAGATACAGATGTCAGATTTTGGACCATGGGAAGGCCTGCCTCATGAGCCATGAAGTTTGGATGTTTATTTTGAACAAAAAAAGCCATTTGGCCCCATTTCGCCTCATAACTTCACTACCATTTGTCTTAGAGCATTTTGAGTGTTACCACATGAAAAAATATCTTACAGGTGATACCCAACATATTAGTATCTTACACAATTATAGAAGTCTTTAAAGCAGAAATGTGTTAATTTTAGGCGAATGTTGGTGATTTCAGTATAAAGTAAAAGTGAATGTGTTTCGACCATCTAGGTCTTCATTAGGGAAAAGCTTTGATGAAGACCTAGATGGTCGAAACATGTT
>NW_026945917.1:42500-117793 GCF_034702125.1 Engraulis encrasicolus
GCTCTTTATATATGAATTAAAGTCTGTTTTATTGGTTGCAGAGGAAGAACAGGTTCAGATATGGTTAGACCAGGGGTGTCAAACATTAGGCCTGGGGGCCGGATGTGGCCCACTGGATGGTTTAATACGACCCCCAGACTTGTAGAAAATAAAAGATTAAGAATGTCAAATAAAAGAAGTAAATCTCTAGCCCATTACTAAGGTGCTGCAGGTGTCTTGAGATTTTAGATTTCCAATAATTGAGAACGAATTTGCCTTTTTTACTTGCCATGTAGTATCAATGCTTCTGATATACCCGCTAACATCCACCATGAGATGATTCAATGCAATATGATGCAATATGCGATTCCTATAGGAAGCAGAACAGCTCGTTCACATACAAGATTTGCCTTTCATGGGGATGGGGGCGGGGCCAGCACACGCACGGGCAATCCTACTGCCCCCCAATGGCATCTAAGCACCGCCCCCTTGTAAGAACCCAAAACGTAATAACTGCCCATAACGTAATAACTGCCCATAACGTAATAATTTGGGCCATTTGAAACGTAATAAAACCCATAACGTAATAACTTGCCCATAACGTAATAAAAATTCCCTACCCATAACGTAATAACGTTCTGCCCATAACGTAATAAGTTATTACGTTATGGGCATGTTATTACGTTATGGGCCTTACACTAAAAAAAAGCTTTGATAATGTAATAACGATGCCCATAATGTAATAACTGCCAGTAACGCACAGATGACTTCAGTATTTGCAATGCACTTTACTATTGTACTGTTCATATTTCGTCTGACCTCTATTGTTGCAGCAAATAAAAGTGACTGGATATTTTAATCTGTTATCCTCTGCATTTCCTACATGTTCAATCAAATTGTCTGACTACGAAGTTTTTAGTTATTATAATAATGACAAACACATATCCTACAGTATTCACAATTTCAATTCCTTTAATGCAAACATTTGAACTGCAAATTTCATACATGAACTACACGGACAGTGAAATTAAATGTCTTTTGTTTGTTATACAAAAATAATATTAATTAAAATGACAGACTTCTATTCTGTATAAAATTCTATTTTACCAGAATACTTTTCATCATACACATACTGTAGCATCCTCAACATAAACATTAGGTAAACATTAGGTATTAAAATTGGCATTACTTCCCATAAATATCATGGCTGAAGTGTTGGAGTGTGCTGTGATCTGACTCAAACTTTTAAATTTAAAAAATGTGGTAACTTAGTAAAGACTCAATAAATAATTAACTAATGATGAATAAAACATTAACAAATGTTTTTATTATTAACTAAGCTTTATTAATGCTTTATAAAATATCTACAAATGATATCTGCAAGATTTTACACACCTTATAACAGAGTACGTATTGTATTCATTTACAAGCAACTTGTAAATGTTTGATAAATATAAAAATTAACATAGCATTTCCTTGTCATTTACAAGCATTTGTTTACATTTCCTAGTCATTTACAAAAGTTTGCTAATGTTTTGTTCATCAATAGTTAATTATTTATTAAGTCTTTATAATGCTTTTTTACATCCATTATTCTAAAGTGTTACCAAAAATGTAAACAAACAAAATATGCATACTCAACATAAACACAAGGTAGAATAACATCCACATACTGTAATACTGACGTTACTTTTTCCTGTAAATGTCCTTGATCTTGTAAATTCCGTAGCCTACATGACTAAGAAGTATCCACGCTTTCATCCATTGGCTGTTCTCGCACAATAAGCCTTTCAGTCGTGTGCTGAGACCGCTGCTGCGTCCAGCAGCCTTGTACAGCTTCATGATGCTTATTGATATGTCACCTCCACTGTCGCCTTCAAGTAGGCTCTCCACAAGAGCATCTCATATATATTTTTGATTAAACATGGTGCACAGCTGACGGATCAGGTGTGACACTCTATTAAAGCAATGGTTCAGAGTAGATTCTGTGTTTTCTGGCTTGGGCGAACATTAGCAGAGATACCAAGTTATTGTATGCCAAGCTGTAAGCCGGCTGCAGCACAAGGAAATCATGGGCAGAGTGCAGGTAGGTAGAGCAGGCCTAGGATGGGGAGATGCACCAAGATTCTGGTCCAAGGCCCACCGCAAGGAAAGGAAGGAAATGGTAGTGGCGGAGGTGACGAGGATGGAGGAAGACCGCTAGAAGATCAAGGCTGTGTCTCAGGGACGGCAGGGAAGCTGGACAACCTGGGAGGGAATCTCAAATAGGAACATCAGTTGGTCAGACGTGTGGAAGATCCCACAGGCAAGACACCCTGTCCTCGGAACCTCCACCAGTGGTTTGGAAATGAGGAATGTTGTGCACTCTGCAATGCTACCAATGCAAGCCTCCAGCATATCTTGTCAGGCTGCAAAATCGCGCTATCACAAGGCCGCTACAGATGGCGCCACGACCAAGTCTTGAGAAAGCTAGCCAAAGTACTGGAGGAGTGCAGACAGGATAGCAGAATACCATCGCCGACAGAGGACCCCACCACCTTTGTCGCGGAAGGAGGGATCAGAAGCATCAGGCAAAGAGAAACATCAAGGCCCTTCAGTCCCGGCCAGGATTGGAGCATGAAGGTCGACTTGGACAGGAAGCTTCTGTTTCCCACAAAGATTACCACCACATCTCTCCGCCCAGACATAGTGGCGTGGTCCACAAAGGCAAGAGCGGTGGCCCTCATTGAACTCACCGTGCCAAGTGAGGAAGGAATCGAGGCTGCCTTCGAGCGGAAAAAGGCCAAGTACTCTGAGCTGGCTGCTGAGTGCCGAGAGGTGGGTTGGAAGACTACCATCTACCCAGTGGAGGTTGGATGCAGAGGCTTTATGGGGTTGTCGACTCTACGCCTCCTAAAGGACGTGGGAGTCACCGGAAGGAAGCTTAAGAAGGCAACAAAGGAACTGGCAGAGGAGACGGAGAAAGGGAGCTTTTGGCTCTGGCTGCGGAGGAAGGACAGAAACTGGGGGAAGAACACCTAATCACCAGACAGCAGCTGCAGGGAACAGCAAGCCTATCTCCCAACCGGCTTGCGCATTCGGCACTTCACTCAACACTGTTGTCACCCCAGCAACCAACGCACCCGAGCACAGCTGCATTGGAAGGGGGTTACAGCCAGCAGCCAACGAACACCAAACAGCTCAACTGCCTCACAAACAACTCGTCAGTAAGCATTCAGCGCATTCGGCACCTTTCACTCAGCACTGGTTTTTTTATTATTATTATTTTTTTTTAATTTTTTTTATGCTTATCAAATGTATGAAACGTATGTATTGTTGGTGTGAGCTGTACGCCAGAGGCAGATGGGCAGTGAGCCTGGCCACTCACTGTTGGCCCACTAGCCGGAGTTGGCGGTGTTGTGGTTCAGGGCCGAAACACCGCAGAGAAGGCTGGACACCACCTGACGACATCTGCTTCTGGCGTAGGGCTACAGCTACCTGCAAAGGTGGTTGAGGAAGGCACCTCCTGTGCATGCATGATGAATGTGAATGTGTATTCCCTGTTTGTCTAGTAATTTATACAATAAAGATGTTTGTGTCACAAGTCTTATTTTCTCTCGCTGACCCATGGGCACCGGAGGAGGTGCGACAGGCAGCAATGCCCAGCAGGTATTAACAACTTCCTGTACAATCCTATGACTATTCCGAATAGCTTGGCTTAAGTGCTATTGGGCGTTCACATACATCTCCAAACTTACCTCAGAAAATTAACATGTCATGACACCAAACTTCTGCAGTAGTACAAATATGGTCTCTATTCACCAAACTAAGCATTTGGAAGTTTGGAAATAGTGCAGGAGTTTATTATTATCAACTCAAGCTGAATAGCTTCTGTCCTGCTAAAGCTTCGCCATCAGGGGCAGAGGCAGGATCAACATCAGGGACATAGACTAAGTCACCATCAGACAAGGAGGCAGCTTCAGCACCATGGCAGAAAACTACTCCGAACCATCGCTTTAAATGCCCCAAGCATGGCCATATCTTGTTCAAGGACAAAACCAATACTTTTCTCTAAAACCTCTGAAGGTTAATAGGGAGCGCCATGACAATGGGTTTTTCAGCACCAGGGGCAGAGTCATCATCAACATCAGAGACAGAGATAGGGTCACCATCAGGGACAGAGGCAGGGTCACCATCAGGAACAGAGGCAGGATCAACATCCGGAGCAGAGGCAGGGTCACCATCAGGAACAGAGGCAGGGTCACCATCAGGAACAGAGGCAGGGTCACCATCAGGGGCAGAGGCAGGGTTACCATCAGGGACAGAGGCAGGGTCACCATCAGGGACAGGGGCAGGATCAACATCAGAGACATAGGCAGAGTCACCATCAGACAAGGAGGCAGCTTCAGCACCATGAACATAAAGCGGCGTACACACACAAAGCTAGCTTTTCGCTTGCTCCCCTACTCGCCACTCTTTCATGGAACGTTCGCTGAAAGTTCCCGCGGCTTTAACTGCCAATGAACAGGCGAGAAGTACCGAGCTCTGCATTTCAATTGGTTACTCGCTTACTCGTCTCTCTCGAAGATAAAATATTTTTTCCGCTCACATCTCATCGCTTGTACGGTACTCGCCTACTCGCCTGCGAGTCTCGCTGGAACACATCAACATTCTATTGACTTCATTCGCTGAGCAAGTAACTAGTAGCGACTAGTGTGTACGGCCCTTAAGGCAGCTGACCATACAGTCTGTGCATTTCTGTGTCCTGAAGGACTGAATAAGGGTGAATACTACCATCTAAACTGACATAATGCTCACTCTGTCCCTCAGCAAAATGTCCAAGAGTTAAACTGGGCAAGTCTTCACAGAAATCACCAAATGGTGATATTACAGATGTGGCATTTAAACCAAGGGTTGACACTATCACAAAATGAACATTGAACAACTGGGATGCTCTATGGAGAGTTAAGTGATCCCCATATGTGCCATTTTGTGCCATTCTCAGTAAGTATCCCTCCCAGGTTTCCTCAATAAACTCAGAGAGATGTGTCCCATCCAATCCATATGTATGAACAGATAGATCAGCCACTATATCCAGACGCAATGACGCAATGATAAAGCAGTAATACAGTACATAAAAAATACCTGCATCAACATTCTTTATCCATCAGCTTGGACAAATGGTAAAATAGGAAACACTCATTTCAAAAACAATGAGAACAATCACAGTGACAGGAACCCCGGCCAAGACCTTTAGGTCTGAATACATCGGACCGGACCGAACTGTTTGATATACCCACAAAAACTGAAAAGGGACTTGTGCTTCCTATGAGGACTCTTGTGCTTCCTGTGTTTATTTTCAAGCAAAATAGTAAAATGGCCCCTGCTGGAAAACAGCCCCCTCAATTCTAATGAATCTATTCTCTTAATCCACTTCAATCTCAAATGTAAAATATAGGCCTATTTCAAATAAATAAATTTACAGGAAATGTATTTTACAATGCATCGCAATAAGATAATGTTTGATGTTCAGATGTTGTCATTATTTAATTTAATTTGGTAAAATGGTACAAACTGCACAGATGTATAGTGTTTCTATGAGGTCTTTCACATTGGAACAATTGGACAAGGCAGCATGGAATTTCCCAAGTTATAACTAGACTGCATTCCCACAGAAAATGGTAAAAGTGCTGTGTCTGCTGAGTTTTAGCATATTTAGCATAAACAATCTACTCTGAGCTACTGCGTATGGCATTGAAAACAGTGAAATAGCCTAACAGACTTTGCTAACCTACTTTTGTTGAGTGTAGGAGCCAAAATGCTGGTTTACATGGATGCTGAGGTAAAATACAGCAAATATAAGAACCCTTATGGTATTGGTTTTAATATGCAATAATTTGGTTTGATTGTCTTTATTTTTGTTTCATATTCTTTGACCTGCCGCCCACCTACCTGATTTAATTGTCTTGTCATGTCAGCATAGCTCCTCCTTTGATGTGCCTCATTGGTGCGCCTAATGGCAAGTGTTTAATTAGGGGCTCTGCACAGGTGTAGACAGGTTAGGTGGCGGTGAGGAAACAGTTTTTCGACCGCATTACTGCGCATTACTTTGTATTGTTTTGTGACACATTTGCACCGTTTTATTTCATAGTTTTGTTACAGTGGAAAAGTCAACCACGGATTGCTGAATAAATGCTATTTTACGTTTATTTAATAAATCTCTCTGCAAGTACTTAAACTTGGAAATGCGTGTCCGAAACACTCCTCCATCTGCCTCGCGCGGCATTTAAACTTGGCCTGGAAAATGCCGCAACATTGAGTAAGACTAGAGTTGTAGTTAATCAGTTCATTTTGTATCATAATTAGCATTTTTAAGATTTTTTAAGAAGTTTGTATAGTAATCATATCAGCAAACAGTTTAGAAACAATATAAAAATATATATTTAATTATATCACATTAACATAACATAATAAGCAATATTACCATAATTGGTAGTTTAATATCATCATTAAACTACATTGTCACAGCCCCTAGATGTCTGTTCCATCAGGGCATAAAAACAACATTAGCTAATTACCTCTGCCAAGGAGGTAATGTTTTCGGTCGCGTTGGTTTGTCTGTCTGTTTGTCTGTCTGTTTGTCAGCAGCATAACTCAAAAACTAAACATTTTTGGACAAAACTTTGTGGGTTTGTTGATAATGACCCAAGGAACAAGTGATTAAATTCTGGTGGTGATCCGGATCACGAACCGGAACCAGGACTTTTTTAAAGATACTGTCAGCAGGATAACTCAAAAACGAATCAACTGATTTGGAAGAAACTTTGTGGAGCTGTTAGTAATGACACAAGGAACAAGTGTTTAAATTCTGGTGGTGATCCGGATCATTAACCGGAACCAGGACTTTTCAAAAGATTCTTCACTATCTAGACGCCCCCTAATGACCAGACATTGAATTGCGGGAACAGCACTAAAACAAGCCAGAAAGACATAGGGTGTAACATGGTCAAATGTATCAAGCAGCTTCCTTGGCGGAAGTCTGCGCTCTCTGAGTGCTTCTAGTTACATTTTATTTACAGAATAAAATTTAAATAGTTAACAATTTAGTATTATTAGCATGGTTAGCAATACCTGTCAACCAACCTTAGCTAATGTTAACTTAAAACACTTAAAACACTTGGCTACACATTTACCATTGTTGCTATTTGACGCTATTGGCTTTATTATGTTTCAAATGGGCCCAAATTATTACATTACTGGCAGTTATTACATTATGGGCATCGTTATTACATTATCAACGCTTTTTTTTAACAGTAAGGCCCATAATGTAATAACCTGCCCATAACGTAATAAGTTATTACGTTATGGGCAGAACGTTATTACGTTATGGGTAGGGAAGTGTTATTACGTTATGGGCAAGTTATTACATTATGGGTTTTATTACGTTTCAAATGGGCCCAAATTATTACGTTATGGGCAGTTATTACGTTATGGGCAGTTATTACGTTTTGGGTTCTTACACCCCTTCCTAGCAGTATCCTTCTTAACACCCCCCAGGGGTACCCCAATGCTGGCTGGGGGGCTGTAGAGCCCCCGTTGAGAAACTGTAGCATAGCACATACAGTAAAGTACTGTAGGCCTATGTGCGCTGCGCAGATTAGCTCTGCATACTGTGTCTTCAATGGGGCCACTCTGGTCACCATTCAGGTCACAGACCTGTGTGAACTGTACTTTGGTCATACCAGTAAATGTTGGTTTATTATTTAGTAAATATTCATGAAAAGATCAAATTTGGCAATAGGCAGCACGGTTTCAATGAGCAGCATAGTTGCAATACCTACTCTGGCCACCATCCTACACAGTGCACCTTTAAAGGGACACTGTGTGAGATTTTTAGTTGTTTATTTCCAGAATTCATGCTGCCCATTCACTAATGTTACCTTTTTCATGAATACTTATCACCACCATCAAATTCTAAGTATTCATTATGACTGGAAAAATTTCACTTTTCATACATGAAAAGGGGGATCTTCTCCATGGTCCGCCATTTTGAATTTCCAAAAATAGCCATTTTTAGCTGCAAAAATGATTCTACTTGGACCATACTAGAAAATATTTGTTTATTACTTAGGAAACGTTCATGTAAAGATCAAATTTGGCAATAGGCAGCACAGTTTCAATGAGCAGCATAGTTGCAATACCTACTCTGGCCACCATCCTACACAGTGCACCTTTAAATATTTATTTAGCTGCTTGGGTGCAGTGAAGAGCTGGACAGGAAACGAGTGGGAGAGAGAGATGGGGGAGGATCTGGAAATGACCTCGGGCCGGAATCGAACCCGGGTCCCCGGTGTAACAGTGCAGTGCCCTACCATCTGAGCCACAGCTGGGGCATTTATGCACAATTTGGCAGGCAAACAGTAGGCTAACGTTAGGGCACAAACTAACTAAGACATTTAACTTTTACAAGCTTGGTAACCTTTGGTGAATCAGCATCCCATTACTATTCAAATAATTTGAAAATGGTTGAAATTGCTTGGTTTGTGCATAAACCTTTTGAAGTTTAAGTTTGAATGAGCTACCATCACTCCATTTAGCTTTAACATCCCTTAGCAAGACTCAGCCCTCTGACTATCCCTACTGTATATTTCTCCTTAATTTAATTGTATTCCTCAGCTGTAAACATCATAGCATGTGTAATTACATTCATTATGAATCAGATGCATTTGTTATGTGTAGTTGCTGTGACTGCATTTTCATGCATAACCATACAGTATTGTAAGATGTCTAACGTACAGTATTGTCGGTAACACTTTACAATAACGTCCTATTCACAAGTGTTTCCGTATTGTCTTTGTGTTGTGTTTAAAGTTGGACTGTAAATATAATTGACACATTAACAAAGATATTTTCCGCTCTGAGAGATACATGTGGTTCAGTATTTTGTTGTTGTCCATGCTCAGTACACTTTTCATTTTCCTCATTGTCCTCTCCTCTAAAATCTGCTCCACCGAGTTAAAACATACACCCGTGATGGACCCCACTTTCCTAATGAGCTTATTCAGCCTGTTCCTGTCCTCAAGTGACATCCCTCCACCCCTGCACACAACAGCATAAAATAAAACACTTACTCACAGTCAATGTGACATGATGACAATGATGACATCACTGACAACAGCATTATATTTCAATATCTTGCAAAAGCTCAATTGTAGAGTCTTTTTCTCATTTGCAATTGGAATGGTGAATGAAAAACAGTCCCTCAAAAGTTGTTGTGGCTAGGTTAGCAGCTGGGAAACTTTATCGTTTTCTCCACGGAGGAGGGGCCAGGAGGCGGGACGAGGAGACAAGCGCAAGTGGAGGAGGCAAGGTCGCATATTGCAACGCACTCATTGTGTTGGTGAATGCGAGTGCATGTTGCAGTAAGTATAATTTGCCACTAGGGGTCAGAAGTGCACCACAGGACACAGAGTCGCATGAGCTACTGCACAGAGTACATTGCTCTGACAGGCAGTGAAATATTTCTATATTGTTATAAACAAATGCAGAGTTGTATAAAGTAGAAGTAGAGGTGCATATTCAGATTAATTACAACACTAGTAGTATGATACAAAGTTGAAACCATGTAATATCATACCACTAGTGTTGTAGGACTAATGACATTAGTAGGAGTAGGAGTCTACCTCTACTTTATACAAATCTGTAGAAATATGAAATGAATGTCATACCTTTGGCAACTCCATGACATTTCTTTCTTTTAAAATGTACGAAGCAGACACACACCAAAGGTTAAATAACAATAAAAATGCACAAAATGAAAAAAGCAAGTAGGCTAGGCCTACAAATATTATGTCAATGCTTTTGCCATGTGAGGTAGGCCTATATATTAACCTGGTTCTCACGCGATGGTTCTGGAACATTGACAATCGCTTAGCTCTGGAAAGGCGCGGGTGTGTTCAAAACAGCTCAAACCTGATTGTAGAACTCACATGGCTTTTTTTTAATCACCACTACTTCAACCACTGACCCCACGATCTCGCCCCACGATTCTGATTGGACAGTTCGACAGGCCATGAAATATCTGATGCCATTCGGGCTCGTCTAATATTTCCAGACCCTCATGCGAGCTCACGAAGTTTAACGAAGATGCACGAAGCACGAAGGGTCTGCGTGAGAGCCAGGCTAAATATATATAACCTTAACTTACTGTGCGCTATAGGCTATGGCAGTGTTTCTCAACCTTATTTAAGGCGAGGCACCCTTTCAATTCATGAGAAATTTCAAGGCACCCCAAACCAACAAGTCGGAACATGGCATGGTATCCAATACCACAGAAGCTTAGAAAAGTAACACATTTGGAAACGTCACACGACCTGTTCGAAGTTGCAGCTGACTGGGGCGACTTATATTTACTTTATTGTGCGCTGTCAGACTGAGTGTTGGTGGGGGGGACTGTGCATTCTACAACTGCTCGTGGTCGTTCGGACATAGGCCTATATATGGTTCTGCCACTTTATAATCGTTTCCCTGGATTCACGACGCAGGCAGTGGACTTTGAAAGTGTTCCCGACGATTAAAAGTCTAAAAAAGCAGAGTTTACCCTCCAGTGCGCTGGCTTCTCATTCACTGCCATTCATTTTGATGCTGCGAGTGACCCTCCGAGTGCCCCGCCTGCTGATTTTCGGTAGGCGGGACATATGGGCCGACTGCCTCTATAGGTACTCTAGGTCTATGTATACTGTCTATGTCTAATTGTCTATGTCCACACCTAGAGTCTATGTCTGTCTGCATGGGAAAGTAAGAAATGTAATTTCAATTCTTTTGTATGACCAGCGCATGTAAAGAAATTGACAATTATACCGACTTGACTTGACTTTGAGTCCTGAGCCTTCTCAAGTCCTCCAGAATACCAACTGCATGGTGGTGAGGTGCACCAACACTCTAACATGTCCATGTGTGAGTATCCAACACTCCTATATGTCCATGTGTGAGTATCCAACACTCCTGTATGTCCATGTGTGAGTATCCAACACTCCTATATGTCCATGTGTGAGTATCCAAGTTTTGTATGTGTGTAGCTGGTTTATTTATGATGTAGATGAGGGCTTGTCAAATTGAGTAGGCCTACATTGTAATATACAGACTCCCATCCTCCCTTGCTTAGTCTTTTCATGTCGTCCAAGATACCAACTGTGTAGTGGTGAGGACCAGCACTTTAACATGTTCATGTGTGACTCGTGAGTATCCAACACTCCTGTATGTCCATGTGTGAGTATCCAACACTCCTATATGTCCATGTGTGAGTATCCAACACTCTACATGTGTGAGTATCCAACACTCTACATGTGTGAGTATCCAACACTCCTATATGTCCATGTGTGAGTATCCAGATGGCCTGGAATCACACAAAAGCAGACAAGCACACATGTACACAATATTCCATCTCACACACACACACACGCACACACACACACACACACACACACACACACACACACACACACACACACACACACACACACACACACACACACACACACACCCACACACTCTCTCTCTCACACACACACACACACACACGCACACGCACACGCACATGCACACACAGACACAGACACAGACACAGACACAGACACAGACACAGAAACAGACACACACACACACACACACACACACACACACACACACATACAGAATACTTGCGATCAGCTGGACCTGGTTGAGTCCTTCATGAGGACGTGCTCAGCTGGTTAAGTTTGTATGGAATGTCGAAGGCCAAAGCAATTACTACAGTATGTCATATAAACAGGAAGTCCACAAGACCAGGCCAATTACTATGGTATGTCATAAACAGGAAGTTAAGTCCACAAGACCAGGCCAATTACTATGGTATGTCATAAACAGGAAGTTAAGTCCACAACACCAGACCTCCGCTGATGTCCAGTCCAGCTTTACTAAAGTCCACAACACCAGAACTCAGCCGACTCCCAGTCCAGCTTTACTAAAGTCCACAACACCAGGCCTCCCAGTCCAGCTTCAATAAAGTCCACAAGACCAGGACTCAGCTGGTATCCAGTCCAGCTTTACTAAAGTCCACAAGACCAGGCCTCAGCTGGTATCCAGTCCAGCTTTATTAAAGTCCACTCGACCAGGCCTCAGCTGGTATCCAGTCCAGCTTTATTAAAGTCCACAAGACCAGGGCTCACCTGGTGTCCAGTCCAGCTTTACTAAAGTCCACAAGACCAGGACTCAGTCGGCTCCCAGTTCAGCTTTAATAAAGTCCACATACCATGGCTCTGCCGGTTCCCAGTCCAGCTTTACTAAAGTCCACAAGACCAGGCCTCAGCTGGTGTCCAGTCCAGCTTTACTAAAGTCCACAAGACCAGGCCTCAGCTGGTGTCCAGTCCAGCTTTACTAAAGTCCACAAGACCAGGGCGCAGCCGACTTCATCTCCTGCTATGCCATATATTTGAGTTTGTGTCTTACTTGGTATACGTGGATATGTGTGGTCTTAGCTCTATTCTTAAACAGCCTACACACTAATAGCAAATACCCTAGGGTTAGATTCACACTAATAGCAAATACCATAGGGTTAGATTCACACTGATAGCAAATACCCTAGGGTTAGATTCACACTGATAGCAAATACCCTAGGGTTAGATTCACACTGATAGCAAATACCCTAGGTTAGATTCACACTGATAGCAAATACCCTAGGTTAGATTCACACTGATAGCAAATACCCTAGGGTTAGATTCACACTGATAGCAAATACCCTAGGTCAGATTCAAAAATTGTCCTGCAGGAGGGTACAGGAACTGTTTCATTACCAAACAAACAAAACACAAAACTGCTATAGGAGGAAGACAAACTGAGAAGTCAAGTCAAGTTTCTTCATATGCACGGGTCATACAAGGAAATTGAAACTACATTTTCTCTCTATACCATGAAGGACAAAGACATACACAGGACTGCCATTTAGGCCTACAGACTGACATCAAGTGCAAGACAGGACAAGTAACAGTGATGGTCCAATACCAGTAAGTGATGAAGAAACAGAGAAAGCAGCAAATTCATGCACGCGTGCACGCACTGACACACACACATCTGGGCTTGCATGCCCATGGGGTCACAGGTTCGAACCCGACCTGAGTCATATCCAAATCCTACCTCGTCTCTCTCCCACTGATTTCCTGTCATCATCTTCGACTGTCCTGTCTGAATAAAGGCTAAAATGCCCCCCCCCCCCAAAAATATTTAAAAACCGCATAGAGTCTGACAACACCAGTAGTAGGGTATTACATAGCGTAGTTGAAACAATGCTGACAACACTAGTAGTAGGGTATTACATAGCGTAGTTGGAACAATGCAATCTGATACTGGTAGTAGTAATTACATCTGTCACAGTAGGGACACATACACGCCAATTTGCCAACTTTGCCATTCATTCCTATGAGAGAGGCGAAGGCAAGCGATGGCAAGCGAAAGCAAGCGAACAGGAGCGAAGCGAAGCAAAATTATTAAAGAAAGTTTAATGTTATGCAAATGAGGAGCGAATTCGCCTGCCGCAGCCCAATCAAATCAACAACATAACTGTTCCATTCCATTTGATTCGCCGCGACGACCTGATGACGGTTGGATTTCGCCTCTCTTCGCTTCGCTTGCTTCACCTCCTATGTGTCCCTACCGTACGAGTACTCATGGGGTTGGCTCATATATGACTGGAGCCTGTCAAAGAAAACCAAAAAGAACCAAAGCGTAACCCGCCAATTACTCAAAGAAGAAGAAGAAGGAAACCAAACAGGTCGGCCTAGACTTTGAGACGTGTACTGTGTAAGGGAGGCCAACCAGCAGAGTGTGTCATGGAACGTTAGTAAACCTCCCTCCTGAAGCCTCAATACAACCAGCAGAGTGTGGCGTGGAGCGTTAGTAAACCTCCCTCCTGAAGCCTCAATACAACCAGCAGAGTGTGGCGTGGAGCATTAGTAAACCTCCCTCCTGAAGCCTCAATACAACCAGCAGAGTGTGTCATGGAACGCTAGTAAACCTCCCTCCTGAAGCCTCAATACAACCAGCAGAGTGTGGCGTGGAGCATTAGTAAACCTCCCTCCTGAAGCCTCAATACAACCAGCAGAGTGTGGAGTGGAGCGTTAGTAAACCTCCCTCCTGAAGCCTCAATACAACCAGCAGAGTGTGGAGTGGAGCGTTAGTAAACCTCCCTCCTGAAGCCTCAATACAACCAGCAGAGTGTGTCATGGAACGCTAGTAAACCTCCCTCCTGAAGCCTCAATACAACCAGCAGAGTGTGGAGTGGAGCGTTAGTAAACCTCCCTCCCGAAGCCTCAATACAACCAGCAGAGTGTGGCGTGGAGCGTTAGTAAACCTCCCTCCTGAAGCCTCAATACAACCAGCAGAGTGTGGCGTGGAGCGTTAGTAAACCTCCCTCCTGAAGCCTCAATACAACCAGCAGAGTGTGGCGTGGAGCGTTAGTAAACCTCCCTCCCGAAGCCTCAATACAACCAGCAGAGTGTGGCGTGGAGCGTTAGTAAACCTCCCTCCTGAAGCCTCAATACAACCAGCAGAGTGTGGCGTGGAGCGTTAGTAAACCTCCCTCCTGAAGCCTCAATACAACCAGCAGAGTGTGGCGTGGAGCGTTAATAAACCTCCCTCCTGAAGCCTCAATACAGTATCTTTAGTGTTGAGCTACCAGACTGGACCTTGAGCTCAGCGGTGTCGTGCTGTACCTCCCATACCCAAAATGTTGTGTTGAATAGGAGGTGGTGGGTTCGAGACCCGAGCGGTGGACTGTGCGGACCACCTCAGCTACACTGGTGCCGTGACCCAGATGGGAGTGAGGTTTAGGGGGGTGAGTGTAACGGAGGCCAACTAGCAGAGAGTGGCGTGGAACATTAGTAAACCTCCCTCTCGAAGCCTCATATAGGCCTAGTGCTTAACTAAGGTACTGGTCCTTTAGCTCAGCGGTATCGCGCTGTGCCTCTCATGCCCAAACTGTTGCATTGACTAGGAGGTGGTGGGTTCGAGACCCGAGGGATGGACTGCGAGGGAATACCTCAGTTACAATTGCTTGGTGCATCTGCCCACCAAAAGCTAAAACCAATAAAAGTCATCTTGAATTGTTGGAAAGCCCTGAAGATGAAATGGAACTCAATCTTTCAGAACGACAATTACCCTACGCACAACGTCTAAACCAACAAAAGCATGGCTTCACAAGAACAATTAGCATGGCCCAATTCAGGCCTGAGTCTCTTCAAACATCTGAGGGGTGATCTGAAGAGGATTGTACACAGGAGAGGCATTCACTGTCTGTCAGATTTGGAGTGCTTTTGTAATGATTGATTGATTGATTGATTGACTTTATTTGACAGTCTCAGTTCTTGAATAAAAGCAAATACATGATCTAGTTTCAAGCAAAAACCACACCACATACTTCACTAAAAGAAAACAACAGAGAGTTAGGATTACACAATAAAGCCCAAGGGCTTATTTCCATTGTGGTCCTTGATGTTGGATGGCAGCAGATGTTAAAATGGCATGAGTGGCGTTGTGGCAACTAAAACTCCATTGAAAATGAATAAATAAGAAACACCAATTACTACTAAGACTGCAATACCACATTACTTGGTTTGCATATAAAAGCACCACAATTTCAAATTATATACAATATACAACAACATAACATAAGGACTCCCTACTTGGTTTGTATATAAAAGCTCCACAATTTCATATTATATACAATATCACTGATTCTTGAAAGTTTGGCAAAAACATGTCCCTGCAGTAAAATATTAATTCTGTTGAAAATCAACTAAATTTTCACAAACAAAATTAACCCAGGTAATGGCCAAGGGGTCTGTCACACGAATACACAGTTGTTTGAAATATTTAAGTGTAATTTTATTACTTTTCATGGCTATAAACCTGTCCACACCCTGTAAAAACGCCTGTCCCAAGGACTGGCATCATCATTTCAATTGACTTAAAATACAAAAATCACTAACAGAATTGAACAATATCACCATGATGTGGAAGACCATATTAAAGTGGTTCTACAGATGTGCACATAGTGGATGTAAAACAATATTTACTATTATTTACTGATTGCTCAAAATGTGTCCAGCATATTGGTCACCACCGTCAGATTTTTTCTAAAAGACAATAAAATCAGGTATGCACAAGGTAATTTTCATTACTGCGGACTCCTTTTCAAACCTTTAGCTCTACTGCCTACTTCACCATCACTGAAGCTCCTGTAAGTTTATTATTTTGTCCTCAATTTGTTAATTTGTTTGGACACTGGTACTGTCCCAACCATAAACTGTCAACACCGTCGGGGGTTTTAATAGTATTGTATTACATTAATGTTAATAAATATTTTTTTTTTTCAGAAAAGGTATGAAGCACCCAAGAAACAGAGCGAAAATGAAATGGCTAATGTGAACAAACAATGCATAATATTTAAAAGAGTGTTTTTTTGTCTCACACCGTCAGATGTCACCACCGTCAGATTTTGTTCTGCTCATCATGTTGTTCCATATTTTACTAAATTGTGCTGGTTAATGAAACATTACTAGGCATGTTAGTAATAATTGTGATCCAAAATGATACTCTAGCCACCACTGAGGTGCATTTGGAGGTTTTTTTGTCAGAAAACCTGACGGTGGTGACATCTGATGGAGTTCACCAAAAAACACATGTTTTACGTGTTTTTGACATGTTTTAGTAAGTATCTGAATTGTTAAAGTAATTCACTTTAATACAGTAAACATGTGTTTTTACTTCTAATTCTGTCTGCCGCTGTTGACAAAACAAGAAAGAGCCCATTTTATGAAAAATGTTAAACATGGGGAGCTTGGCCAATGCATTCACTACACAGCCAAGACCTACATCTATGATAATACACCTCTATATTTTGGATTTGAACAACTTAAAAGCTGTTTTTACCACATTTTCAACAACCAGTGGCTTACTTCCTAGATAATCTAACTAATGAAGTAAAAACACATGCTCATACTGTGCACACACAAAAATAAAGTGTTTATGCAAGATGCCATTGACTTGAGAGGGCTATTTATTTTGCTAAATGCAGGTACTAATTAGGCCACTTTCACCACTCTCAGATTACTGTCACCACCGTCAGTTCTTAAGTCACCACCGTAAGAAGGAGTTTTGGACATTTTAAAGGAATGTGCTTACAACATTTTCCTTAGGAGTTGTTGAAATATCAAAGTAATAGCCAATTTAAGCCTACACGAATATTTGTGAAATTACAAAAAATTGTTTGTTGTATTTAGGCGTTAAGTAAGCATCGTATGACGGTACATATTTTAAAATTAGAACACATGAAACAGTATTAAAATAGAACAAAAGTGAATTTTCAACATTTAAAGGCATATGTGTGAACCAAAAAATACACATAATCACTTAAAAACTCCAGATACATATGCAACCAAATCAATACAATTTTAATAACTTTTAATTGTGTCTGACGGTGTTGACAAAAAACAAGGTATGATCGGAGAAAAGCCTGATTTCTGAAAAAAATACATAATGGGGAGATTGGCCTTGTGCATTTCTGAAAAGCCAAGACCTTAGTCTACGAGGATATACCATATAATTTTGTAATTCACTTTGTTTTTTTCTGTCAACATTACAACCTGTTTTAGCCACTTTCTCAAGAATCAGTGACATACATACACACACAACAACATATAGCATAATAAGGACTCCCTACACGGACTGCCCCCTTATGCACGTCTTCAAAGCACGTTTAAACCCATCTAAGTTACTGATTGTCTTTACATTACTTGGTACTCTGTTCCACATACTTGATGCAACAGATAAATAAGAGTCCTTTCCTACTTTGGTCTGTACTCTAGGAGGAACAAAATCAGTGGCACTCCCTCTACACTGTAAAAAATGATATCAGTGATAAGTCATGATAACTATACACTGTAATGGAAACAATGTGGTTTACCTTGAAATTTTAAGTTTACCAGCTGCCTGAGAATTCCAAGTTAATTCAAATCTTTATTGTAAGTTCAATTGCAATTCAAAGCTTCACACAACTTACAACAAGGACTTAAATTAACTTGGAATTCTGAGGCAGCTGGTGTTTTTTTACAGTGTAGTGGAGTGGCTATGAACATCCCACACTCTCCTAAAAAAGTTACTTAAATACTTAGGAACATCTCCTTTTAAAATCTTGTGTACCATGGTTATCTCAATTTGACAAACTCTTTCCCCAACGTTTAGGCATCCCAGCCTTTGAAAGTGAATGGGATCAAGGTAGGTTCTTGGGGGTAGGTTTAGTATGATTCTTACCAGTTTATTTTGTGAGGTCTGAAGCTTGTTTTTAAAATACTTATTGAGGCCATTATACCAAGAGGCGTAATCATAGTAGGGTTGAATAATAGCACCTGCCAAGGTCATCATAGCCTTTGTGTCCAGATGCTTTGCAATTCTGGCCAGAAACCGTACTCGATGATTTACCTTAGTAATGACTTTCTGGGCTTGCTCAACTCCAGACAGCTGACTGTCCAGCACACACCCAAGATAGCTGACTGAATCCTTAGCCTGTAGTGCAACATTACCAGCTAGTACAACAAACCCAGGATTTTTGTTCAACTTCACTCTAGACCCAAACAAGATGTATTCAGTTTACTAGAAGAATTCTACTAGCGGCACATACTATTATTTGATTGTGATTTTGTGATGTAAAACAATAACAGAAAGACAAATAATTTCACGAAATGATGAGTGGACAAATATTGTCATGACAATACTTGCCATGCTGAAAGAGCCTCACCCAAAAAGGCTAACTGGTGTAATAAAGCCAAATGTGCTGCAACAATGTTTTAATTTAAAGGTGTGCATTTTTATGCAACCATGTTTTCTATTTCCCCTGATAAACAAGCTTTGTGATTGTTTATCAACTGTATTGTAAAGGTTATAGTAAAGGTGGAACATTTCGTGAAATTATTTGTCTTTCTGTTATTGTTTTACATCACAAAATCACAATCAAATAATAGTATGTGCCGCTAGTAGAATTCTTCTAGTTTACTCAGCTAATGCCTATTGCTTTCCACTGAGGCCTGTTGCTCAGACATTCCAGAGCAGCATGTGAGGATATTTAGTACAAGTCTGTCCCCTACTGGTCATTTGGTGCAAATGCCTCTTCACCCAAGTCTTCTGCTTGGAGGATTTAACTGCAGGCGTTCCCAAACATGTTTTGTGGGCACCATAGGACCTACGAATATTTGTGTAACCCCCCACCTTCCATTTTCAGAGTTCCCACACGTCCTGGAAAACCTGGAAATTTAGAGATTTGTTTTCCAGTCCTGGAAATGTCCTGGAATTCACTAAATGTCCTTTTCCCCTGCCCAGTCTAGACATGACGATTGAATTTCTCAGTTTTCCCACCTATTGATGTATAGGCAATACATATTATCCACACATACATGAGCACACACAGACACACACGTCAGCGAAGTTGCCCACAGTGTTTGGCCAGGTTGCCATCTTTTATTGGACTGGCGCTTTAATATTCAAGTATTGTGAACATTCTAATCTTGTGTGAACATTCTTACAAATTCTGCCATTTAGACTGTTGAGGTTGTTTGAAGTTCATTGATGTTGTGTGTAAGCTGCACAGCACAGGAACAAAGGCTGTTTGCATGGGATAGCCCGTCACATTACTGATATTTTTAAAAACCTAAAACTCTAAAATCTGTATCAGACAGAAGACATTTACTAAAGCTGCCTACAGTATATCTCCAAAAAGGAATTTCTTATGGAGAACCTAGGCTTGACATTGGCACCAGCCAACCGGCCAAATGCTGGTAAAATTAGGCTCTGAGAAGTAACAATTAGGTAGTTTGTTCTTCGGTGTGACAAATCACAGTAGTTGCATCAATTGTTTGTATGCAAGAATATTCCAAAGACAAAAGAAACTGGCAACAAAACTCTGGCTAGCAGAAAGACTTACAGTATTTCTCAATTGGTTTTGTACATTTCTCGAATCTCTCTCGCAATTTGCAAAACACAATATTCATTCTCAAAACAGCTTTAACAAATGGCAAAACACTGTGGATAACCTGCAAAACCAAGTCTCTTGCTCAAAACCCTTATTTGTCTTTCAAAATCAAGTTTTTTGTGTCAATGAACGTATCAGCGCCAGCAGAATGGTTAGTCATTGTGTCATAGTGTATGGACAAGCTAGTCAAATCAATTTCTCATGTTGTCAATTGAATAGTACACTCTTGAGGATCTTTTCTGAAGTGAAATGTTGTTTAGATTGGATGGGAAAGTTTGTAAATTCGACCTTATATTACATTGATCAGATAAGATTGAGATAGTTTCATGCATTCAGTGACAAAGCTTTTTGAGTGATATGACAAAAGCAATTGATAATGTACGAAATCACTGAGAATTGTACACAGCCATGGCATGGTGCACGAGAGCATTTGCTATATGCCGAAAACAATGAGAAACCGATTTGACCATGTGCACAGGTAGCACTAGGAAGTCACAATTGAACAAAGACTTTTGAGAATCATTATTCTGTTGTGAGAAATGTACAAAACCAATTGAGAAAAACTGTAACGGCTAGTGGCTCGGTAAATCCACTAGCCACAGTATTCGGTGAGTAAAAAAAGTCAATGTCAAGTCCTCTGGAGAACCCATTTATTCCAAGTATACTCATTTTGGCTGTAAGACAGAGAGACTATTGATTGATTCATTTCTGAGATAACGATGTGAGTTTACATTGCACTTTAATTTAATTCTGAATTAACGTTTGGGGAATCAGAAAGCATTTTGACAGATGATGCACTTGGGCTTGCAAAATTTGACAGGGGTGTGGTTGCCAAGTTCCATCAGATTCCTACTAGGGGGACAGCCAGTGATTTTCAGTCACAAATTAGTTACCCAAGGTCAAAACCTTTGGACATACCCAAAGAATATAGAATGGATAAGAACGCTTTTTTCGCAGGAAAATGCATTGGCCACGGTGTAGTACAGGGGCGTAGCCTGGGAACGCTGTGCACATGGACAGTGGGTGCAACGCCATGATGGATAAAAATTGTGACGCTGGAAACTTTGCAATTTGAATTGCATTGTGGGCGGAGCGGCTGCTGCAAGTTCCGGCCTGCTCAAATTGCCATGTCTGGTTGTCAATGTTCACTTTGTGGTTAAATTAATTACAGCTGTCTGTCAGCGCTCATTGCATGGGTTAATTAAGGACATCTGACACAAATTCACGTTGTCCTATGACCTGTTCCACACTCCAACTCTGCTGGTGGTGGC
The DNA here is from genome assembly GCF_034702125.1 of Engraulis encrasicolus. Classification (NCBI taxonomy): domain Eukaryota; kingdom Metazoa; phylum Chordata; class Actinopteri; order Clupeiformes; family Engraulidae; genus Engraulis; species Engraulis encrasicolus. The sequence continues at coordinate 63,783 of NW_026945917.1, forward strand.
ATAGTACTTCACCATGCTGCCAGTGCTACCCGCAGAAGAAGAAAGTGACTCCCCTTGCGACCCTGCCATACCAGAGAATCTCTAACAGGGAGAATGTTCACACTGATTGGTTCCCATTGTAGCCAGTTAGCTTTGCATGCATACTGCAGTAACTATGGAGTGTCCACTAGTTGGCGAGCGTCGGTAAGTCCTTCATGTGGGAAAATGTATGGAATGGAAAGGGGAACCCATATGCTAAATACATTGCTACTGCGATTTCCAGTCACAAATATCATCAACAAAACATTCCTGGTAAGCACTATGACAGTTGTTTAGAAACAACTAAAGAAATAACTAAAGACATTCCTCTTTTGAGAGAATCTACTAGACTAATGCTTGAACTGGCCTTGCCCCAGGGCAGACTCCTGACATGATGTTTAGTTTAGTTTGTGTGTGTGTGTTTGTGTACTCGTTATTTACTCTTTTTTAAAACAAAACAACAACAACAACAACAACAACAACAACAACAAAAAACTAACCCCTCTTTGCAACTGCACTTGTTGTTCTGTATATCTCCTGTGCACTTTGTATTTGCTTGTGATGTTGGCTTGATTATGTCCTCTTTTGAAAGTCGCTTTGGTTATAAAGCGTCTGCCAAATGCAATGTAATGTAATGTAATATAATGTTGTTTAACAATAGGCTGTATTGACAAATCGTTCAGGTGTGTAGTTCTACAGCTGGTTAGAAGATTTCAACCTGTACTCGCTAGCATCCCGCTAATGTTTATGGGTTTGGCCCCATAAAAATTGAGCTTTGTGACCCAGTATATAATAATCTAGTGGCGCAAAATAATTGAAACGCTACTCAAACGAGGTCTTATTGTTTCTAGATTCGAACTGAATATTAATATTTCAGGGCAAAAAAATATTTTTAAAATCACAAAAATTATAATAGTAGAAAACTCCATTGACACCCATTCATTTTGCACTTAGGTAGGATTAGGGTTAGCCAGTTGTGGCTACTAGCTAGTTCCGTGAGTGAACACATGTCTAACCTATGAGCAAGGTATCTCTCATTGCCTCCCATTATACGTAGCCCCGTTGGCGAACGCAGCCAAGTAAAATATGAATGGGAGCCTATTGGGCTAAATGGCTCAGCAGGGATTTGTGACGGTTCTGTTCTCTGGTTTGTAAAGATGTGTGCACATTCTGTACCTTATCATGGAAGTTGTATTAGAAGTGAAGTTAAAGGTTCCTGACATGGCTTTGTTCTCCCAAAGACGTGTTAGTTTTGTCCTGCAACACGCTAGCATTCGGCTAATACCTGCTGGCTGAGGAATCTCTGCGACTATTCACGACCAGAGCTGACGAGAGACGTACTCTGACTGATCCTAGCAGAGACATCTACGGTCACACACCTCAAAACCCCCCACCACCGTCCAACATGTTAATTGAAGGTGCCCAAATTCTTAAGGATGAGCGCAGTCATTTCCTTTACCCCATTTACACGTACCGCTTTTCCACCACCTTAAATGCAATAAATAACAGGTGTCCGCAACAATCCTAACATAACTTTAAACACATCGACATCTGAAGTCAGACTTAAAACTACAAAACAAATGGAGTAGTGCCGTAAAGTCGATTGTCACGTGTTATGTCATTGCTATAGTTGAAATAAGGGTCATTTTCACGAATCTAACACTTGACAAGATGCAAACGTGTCGGCAAATGCTTTCACTTACTCCTATCTATCGAACGCCCTATCTATCGAACGCGACTTCATTATTTCCAGGGAAAAAAATCACACGGGCAGATACAACTATGAGAAGCGTACAGCCCCATTGGCACCCATTCATTATTTACTTGGCTGCGAGAACATAGCTGCAGTGCCACTCCTGGCCACCAGCCAGTGGGCATTCTCATAAACGTTCTCTGGTGAACACCCCCTGGCCATACCAAAGAAGGTATACACAGAAGAACAATCTCTCGAGGGTAAATGCATTGGCCATGGTGTAGTATGGGGGCGTGGCCTGAGGACACGAGTGGATGGAAAATTAACTCCCTTGCGCATGGTCAGTGGGTGCGACAAACATTTCCATACGCAAAATCCAAAAGAGGAAATCCGGTTGTCAGTGTTCAGTGTGTGGCCAAATTAACTGCAGCTGTTGGTCAGCAGTAATTGCTGTGGGTAATTAAAGACAGCTGACAAACATTCACGCTGTCCTGTGACCTGTTCCACACTCCGACCCTCGTGGAAGTGGCATTGCATGCTTCCAATACGGAGAATAACATTTCCGTACCCCCCTTGCCATCATTTCGTACTACGCCGTTATGACGTCAGTAAACCCTCCTATATACATGTATCTACTCTCCTTGGCCATACTATGCTCTTATGACGCCAGTTAGCAGTCTTCTCTAGATCGTCTTTGGACGTATCCACTTACTTGAATAGTGGGCGTACCCTCTTCCCTAACACTAGTATACTACAACTATACTCTTGAATAACAAAAATACATCAAAAACATCATGTTTTTCTTTGTGGATTTGTTTTTATTAACAACACAAGTGTCAAGTGATTAACAAGAAAAGTTGAACCTGCGCAAACGAGGGAGGCTTCAAGTTGCGAGCCAACAACGAAGGCACATAACAGTGCAGACATCGAGGCGAGGCTATGTTGAGATGAATCACCGCCGTCTTTACAAGGCTTGGATGCGCGGTGTTCAAGTGATACATCATGGACGTTGTCGATTAACTGTATTTGTAATTCACATTGCAGTAATTACAGTACACTTTGTCATTTTCTAACCGAAAGTAGAATGAGATTAGCCAACATTTCCAGGCAAAGAAAACGAAATTTCGAAATTTAGGCCTACCTCAAAATAGCAATGCAATTTCATTACAAACAATTTCCAACACAAAATGATCACTTACAGACTTATATTGTCCAAGGCTCAAGTGTGAAAAGATATTCATTGCGGGAGAGATGAAGTCCGGTGGCTTTACGGCAGAAAACACTTGAAAAAACTGGCTGCAACTAACCTACATTCAGGTTTTTTTTGTTTTTTTTGTTTAACGGTTCGTCGGCGAAAATGTATTTCTTCGACTAAATGTTTAATGATCAATCATCGGTTAATCGGTTAATTATGCCCATCCCTAATTAAAATAATTGGGTTTTATGTTTCTCAAGTCTTTCCAGACATTCTATGAGTCTGGTGTGGCTGGTATGTATCATGGCAAGGTCAGCTGTCCTCAACTCATAGCCTCTCCATAGGGGTGTCCTAAGGGCTGGGGCTCCTTTTTGCCATGTACACCACGTCACTGGGTCATGTCATCTGTTCTCACAGATTCTCATACTACTGTTACACTGATGAAGCACAGTCATATCTGTAATTTGTGACATATGACTCCGTGGTCTACGCACACCTTACCGCTTGCCTCTCTGAACTATCCAAAAAGTATGATGGAATGCAATTGAGCCTCGCTAAAACAGCACTGGTGATCCCAGGCAAAGATTCAGGCTGCCATGATATCAAACTCAATATGGACTCTGCTGTTGGCTCAAAGAAGGCCACAAGAAACCTAGGTGTCATTATTGATGACCATCTATCATCCTCTGACCACATAGCCTCAGTTTCCCAGTCCTGTCGCTTCTCAGTAACTTAAAGACCTCATGACACGTGGAGACGACCCTTTTTAGTTCAGTCTGAAATAACTATTATATTCTAGTTGAGATGTATCCATGACAAATATTACTGGTTCTCCTGTTATTTCCAAAATTTGAACACGCGCCACTAAATTCCACATGCCAGTGGTCCTTCCATAAAATGACGTATGCTCAGGAATGCCGCCACGACACACCTCTCTGTTTACACCTGACTGCACGTGCTGACAACCATCCTGACAGGAATCGATAGAGTGTAAGTTCTTTCTCGAATATTTTTTAACAACATGCCCGAGCGGTGCGTTGCAGGATAGCCTACTGCTCAAACACCAGGGAGAGCGGTTTCACACTGCATCGCTTTCCAAAAGACCCTGAATTGAACTTGCTGTGGACACAGCAAGTTCGCAGGACGAGAACTGATCCCAAAAGAACACCGTGGAAGCCAAGCTCAACCTCTGTACTGTGTTCTGCACATTTTCTGGATAAATGTTACGACTCGACCCCGGCTCTGAAGGAGCAACTTGGAATTGATGTTCGTCTGAAGAGGGTTTTGCGGCCCAAATCAGTGCTGAGCATATTCCCTCGGGGGACGAGCGGCACCGACGCCAGCTGCAGGGGGTCTCGTGCTCTGGAGAAAAGGCAGCGGCTGGAGGTAGGCTACCATCTTATTTTGGACTGTAGCCTATTCTAATCATGAACTCGAGGGAAAGGAAGTGCAAAGAGGTTTGTGTTTTATCCATAGAGGTAGAAAATAACACTAGAGGTGACCCCCGCCCCCCTTCTGACGGCAATCTGTGGCGGCCATTATCTTAGACCGGGCCGAGCCGGGAAATAATTTTCCTGTCAAGGTTTTCTCAATGGATTCTTGTACTTTGAACCATAACGATCAAAATAAGCTTTTGCGCCGTCAAAAAAGCTGTCCGGAATCCAAGATGGCCGCCAGAAATTAAATATGGCCACCAGAATACCTAAAACCAGTCCTATGTGTAGCGAAGTGGAGGTTGGTAGGGTTACTAACTTTTAAGCAATTAGGTTTTAAAAGGTGACTACGCCAGTCTCGTTAAGGGTGAGACAACCCAGATGTTAAAAATACAATTTTCCCCGACAGGTTCTAGATGACAAGGATGACACAGCTGTTGCACATACAATAGTTTTTATTTTCTTCTGCTTTCAGTCTTATTCGTTTTCAAAATGAGCAGGCAGTTCACTTGAGTCCATATACACAAACAGAGTCTTAACTCTACTGAAGTCAATACAGGTACATATCGTGAAACGGTGACGGCTTAAGTGCGAGAGCACTGAGTAGGCCTAGTACAGGTAATTTACTGAGTGTGTTAACTACACACTGCACTGCGAATGCAAAATAACACTGCAATCAATCAAAACATAATCAAAATAAACAAAATAAGTCACAGCACACTGAAATGATTCACAGTGAAGAGGTAGCCTATGTTTATCAAATCAGGCCTCTTGGCAGAGAGTTTACTATACCACTCAGGGGATCTACACCTCACCAATAAGTTTACACGATACTGCTACAAATCTCAACCGGCCAGTCCCCAATCACTCATCCCTTGTCTAAGGGGTGGGTGACTGGAGCTGACCGTGTCAGATCGTATAGCTGAAAGACGAAAGCGTCGCGCACCTGCGCAAAGGAACAACAACCTGCCACTACTAAAAGAGCTCGTGGTGGTAAAAGGCAAAATAACAAACACAAACACCGGGAAAAGACGGCGGCGTCCCCCCACCCCAGCCAATTGACAATAATGTGCTCAACCTAGAAAGCACAAGACAGACTGGGTTAATGTCAGGGAAATGCCATTATCAATGTGCAAGGTGTGGCATGAAAGCCACAGGCACAGAGTGACTGTAAATTAGAAATTACCTTAAGTCGCAATTGGGAAGCACTGGACCGAGCCTGGAAGTCTACGGTTGACCCTTGCTTCACCATGCGATGCTGCAGTGAAACACCATCACGTTAGCAACAGTACAAACATAATTGGGTATCGCCAGGTGCACACAGAAGGGCTTACCTTCAAGCTGGTTAGGCTACATGCAGCAACCTGGCGTCTGCATTTCAGATGCGCTAGTACGCGCTCCAGTATGGGTCCAAAACCCAACATCACCTACTGCACCCAGCATACATGGATTCACCAAGCACCAACCTGTACTGAGGTTAGCCACACCTGGCTAACAGCCAACATAGTAGGCAATTTATACTAACCGGAAGGGCTCCACCCTCGCCCACACGGGCAGCTGTTTTCAATTACAACATGCACACTAACAGGGGACCTAGTCCAACCTGTTACATTCGCCCCAGCTTTGAATCGGTACCGTCCCGGTGCCGCACTGAAGCTCACCCTATGATGGGGATAGACACACACACACGCGCGCGCACACACACATATGCACACACACGCACACACCTGCGCGCACACCTAACACATACCCAACACATTTATCATCAACATCATAAGCACCACGGCACATATACAGACACAAAACAAAAAAACGCCGGATGGCGATGGAGTGGCCATATTTGAGTCCCCAGAGAGCGGCCGGCCTCCGCCCGAGGTGTGGCTATCCAGCCCGGTCCTGGCTGGTGCTGGGGGGTGCCCCGGCGCTGCTCACCCTCCGATTGGACTGTCGGCGGGGTCCGCACACGACGAGAGACCCGTGGCCCATCACACTCCCGTGCCAGGTGCCCTGGCTGGTGGCACCTCCAGCACTTGATTGGTGACCGTGGAGACCGCGGCTGCACAACGACCCGTGGCCAGTCGCACTCTCGCTCCAGGTGCCCTGGCTGATGGCACCTCCAGCACGTGAGCGGTGACTGTGGAGACTCTGGCTGCGCGTCGACCCATTGAGTCAGCAGGTCCAGCTGCCGCTGGTTCCGCGCTGCCATCTCCTGTAACTCCGCCAGTTCAATCATTTTGGGCCCTGGGTGCCCGCTGCGGTGTCGCCCGCCGAGGGGGCAGCCGCCGTCTTTCCCCAGTAAAACAACAAAAAGAAAAAAAAGAAAACCACGAGCTCTAACCAACAGCTGTGCCTCACAGGTCATCCTGCCGACTACGCCAAAATGTAGTGGGCGAGACCGTTACAGGAAGTAGTTCGACTACGCCACCCCCGGGGGTGGAGCCCCCGGAGGAAATGAATTAGGGGTAGTTACAGATACCCCGGACCAACACACAATGTACCCGCACAATAGATTACCAGGCAAACACAGGTTCGTGCACAATGGAGACAGAGACAGTGGTGACAATTAATAATTCAAATCTTTATTATTCTTTGCGTTATAAAAATATCTTTTTCTCACTCTTTGTAATAAAATATAAAAAGGTACTCACAATTCACAAAGTGCAGTGGGGTGGGTGTGCTGTCGCAAACACCCGCGGATCTGTAAACACCTGCCCCAAAGTATGTTCACGTTAACAGTAAAGTGCAGGGGTGGGTGTGCTGCCACCACACCCGCGGATCTGTAAACACCTGCCCCAAAGTATGTTCACTAATTCACAATAAACAACACACCTGGTAGGCCTAAGGCCTTAGAACCCACACTCAGGTTGTCAGACTTTGCCACTAGGGGCTGGCACGGCTAACACAATAGGGCGAATGGCACACCTCAGGATTAACAAAAGAAAAAGTAAAGAAATAGTTCACAACAAACAGAAATAATTCACGGCAAACAGAAACAACAAGAAATCACAGCAAACCATGCAAAATAAATCAAAATCCAGTAGACACATGCAGTTAAATAAGAAATTAGATAATTGAATGAAATAATGAAAAAAAAGGAAATTAGGCACAGCAAACGAAAGAAAACGAAAATCAAAACATGAGGTAAACCAACCCCAGAGGCTCAGCTCAGTGCAGTCCCCTAGGTATCCCCACACTCACTCGTCGCTACCTACACACACCCTCACACGCACCACGTACGCACACGCACACACACTGTGGAATGGCTCACACACCAGCTCACACCGAGCCGAGCGCCCACACACACACACACACACACACACACACACACACACACTGAACTAAAGCGCGCCAACGCACACACACACACGAATGTCCAATTTCCCGAGGCCGGAGCAGCAGCCGAGATACGGGTTCCCGGCGTCCAGAGGCACCACACAACCGGGGCTAAAAGTCGCCGCTCGTGCACCTAAAGGCGTGGTGTGTCTGACCACGGCCACACGGATACAACCTGCGAGGGAGGAGGAGAGCGTTAGCCAAGCTAGCAGGACACCCACTATCACACGATTCTGCTGCCGAGAGGTTACCTTACCCGGAGATGAGGGTGCACCGATGCGCAATTCTCACAGTCGGAGTGCCAATACAGAGGTACACGGCCGAGGCGCCGGTAGCGACCACACGCTGAAACCATAATAATGGCCGTCGTTAGCAACCATGGTAAGAAAACAAACAGTCAGAGCTGGGTAAAGGCACAAGCCAACCCACTACAATACACACCGGCGTGCAGGAGACGGGAAACGCGCAAGGCAACCGCTGGCACCGTCCACCGAAGTCCCCGCCAGTGGAGAAGCAAGAGACCACTCCAGCCAAGCAAGAGACGCCAAGCCGGAATCACAACCCACAGAACAGCAGACGCGAAGCTAGCCACTAGCCGCTGGCCAGCACACAAACAGCGACAAGAAATGGTCCACATACTCACGAGGACAAGAAATGGTCCACACCTCCTAGATCTGAACTGGACACCGCACTCCTCTCGACGATGAGGGGAGAAGCAACCACAGCATTCGCCGGTGGCGATGAAACGCGCAAAGGGGGACTTTGCGGGCTTACCGAATACTAGCCACTGGCAGTATTTATGAAGAGACTTCCCATAAGCCTCTACCAGCGGCGTGGTGACGTGTGCCGCAGCGTCAGACTTTCCCTTAACGGAGCAGCGCTCCACTACAATCTACCCCACATGTTGAATCGTCGGCCCGACGATGCAGGTACGCTTTCCCCCCCACTCCCAGATCCAAAATTCCATCAAAAGTTTGAAGTCGCCCCACCAGGCAGCCGATGGGGATTAGAGTGTTGTCCCGCGTTAGACCGGGAAGTACGGCGTGGGGGCACCTCGCTGCTGCTAGTGCCACGACTGGGTAGCTGAGCGGCCGAACTGCTGGGGGAAGCCTGCGAAGTCCGACGCTGCCCTTCGTTTCCTCCTGAGGTGCCACCCTGGGGTGCATGGGGCTCTGCTGGGACACCCAAGCCAGCATCGCCCACCTGCTCCCCAAGAAGGATATCTTCTTCGCTCGATAGCTCCCCTGAGTCGACAGGGGTAGGTTCGCCTGGTCGGCCCGACCCCGGGGGGGTGTCGGGGGCCAGGGGGCCCACTACTCCTTTCAGCATGCTGCGGTGAACGTGCTTCAGCTTCGTTGGGTCGTTGACGGGGGCGATCGTGTACACGGCTCCGGTCTCCGAAGGGGTACGCACCACCATATGTACCTGGGAGTTCCACACATCTTGGATTTTATTTCGACCTCACACGCCGAGGTTGCGTACATATACCCGTTGCCCTACTTCTAAAACAGCAGTCTTCACCCGTGCATCGTGTCTGTCCTTGCGATATTCCGCCGCTGCGGCCAAACGCTCCCGAGCCCCATCAAATGCCACTTGAAGCCGGGCCTGATGCTCCTGTATCCAGTCGCACACTCGACCATGGACCGGTGGCCGAACTCGGCCCAGGAGGAAGTCTACGGGTAGCTGTGGCTCTTGGCCGAACATAAGGAAGTGTGGCGATTCTCCTGTCGCTTGATGCGGGGTGGTATTATAACAGAAGATTCCGTGCGGCAGGCAAGTTGCCCAGTCGCGCTTCCGAGAGACCGGTAGGGTACGCAGGAGGTTGTGTAGAGTGAGGTTAAATCGCTCACATTGGCAGTTCCCGGCCGGGTGGTACGGGGTGGTTCGGGACTTCTGGACCCCGTACAGCCCGCAAAGCTGCTGAATCAGGGTGCCCTCGAAACAGCGCCCCTGGTCGGAGTGGAGCCGACCAGGAATTCCGAACCGGTAGAACCATTCCACGAGCAAGACCTGGGCGACCGCCGAGGCCCGCTGATCCCGGGTGGGGACGGCGATGGAATACTTACTGAAGACGTCCGTGATGACTAAAACGTTCTCCACCCCCCCCGACGTGGGCTCCAAAAGCGTGAAATCCACAGCTACCACTTCGTTGGGCCGAGATGCCAGTAGGTGGCCCATATGCGCGGCGGCTAGAGGAGGCTCCCCTTTGGACTCTTGGCACCTAAGGCACTTTTCACACCATCGGCGCACCTCCGCAAACATGCGGGGCCAGTAACACCGTTGCCCAACCAACTCCAGTGTTCGATTAATCCCCTGGTGGCCATGGTGCTCGTGGAGCTGGTTTAGGACCTCTGATTGCAGGGCAGCCGGCAAAACCAGCTGGAGGCACTCATCACGGCCACTGGGGTGTAGCACTCTCCGGTAAAGGACTCCATCGTTCTCCACAAACCGTTTCCACTGCCGCAACAGGATCAAGGCCAAGGGTGACAGAGCTTCCCGTTCCTCACGAGTAGGCCGCCGACGCGCCTTCCAGAAGGCCAGAATCGGCTGGATAACAGGGTCTCCTTCTTGCAGAGCGCACAGGTCCGGCAAAGGGTGGGAGGGCAGCACCGAAACAACCAACTGAGAGGCGGTGATGCTACCCCCCGGGACAGCGGCCGGTTGCAGCTGACCACCGGGGTCGCTTGCTTGCAGAGTGCGCAGAACCGGCAAAGCGTGGGGGGACGACCCCGAGACACTGGACTGAGAGGCTGTGCCGCCATCTCCCTGAGCCGCTACCTGTTGCAGCAATCTAGGGACCGCTGTACCCGGAACCAGGTCACTCACGTCTTCTTGGTCTGGCTGATTCTGCCGCGACAGGCCGTCCGCATTACCGTTAGATTTACCCGAGCGGTACTTTAATTCAAAATCAAATGATGCAAGCTGTGCGGCCCACCGGTGTTCGACCGCCCCGAGTTTGGAAGTAGTGAGGTGACTCAGGGGGTTATTATCAGTGTACACGACACACTTCTGGCCCAAGAGATATTCGCGAAACTTCTCGGTGACGGCCCATTTCAGGGCGAGGAACTCGAGCTTCATAGAACTGTAATTGTTCATATTCCGCTCTGTAGGTCTTAACGTTCTACTGGCGTATGCCACCGGTCGGACTTTGCCGTCCACCTCCTGCGAGAGGACCGCGCCCAGTCCGCAATGGCTGGCGTCGACCTCAAGAATAAATGGGCGGCTAAAGTCCGCGTACGCCAGTACCGGCGCCGACACGAGCCTCCCCTTGAGTTCCTCAAAACTTCTTTCGCAATCCTCTGACCATGCATCAAGAAACTGCTGCCCCGAGGGCCGACGGGAACGGCTCCCGTTCAAGGTGGCCACCAATCGATGCAACGGCGCGGCCAGCTTTGCGAATCCTTCGACGAATCGTCGATAATAGCTGGCGAAGCCTAGGAACGATCGGAGCTCCGACACATTGGCAGGTCGCCGCCATGTGGACACTGCCTCCACCTTGCCAGGGTCGGTAGAGACACCGTGCTGAGAGATCACATGTCCCAAGTACTGAACCTCCGGCTTAAAGAACGCGCACTTCCCTAATTTAGCCTTCAGCCCCTCCGACTGCAACCGGGTCAAGACCATCTCCAGGCGCTGTAGATGTTGCGCCACGGTGGACGAGAAGATCACGATGTCGTCAAGATACAGTAGAACGGAATGACACTGTTGGTCGCCGAACATACGTTGCATTAATCGTTGAAATGTACCTGGTGCATTGCACAGGCCAAAAGGCATTCTGTTCCATTCGAACAACCCGAAGGGGGTACAGAATGCCGTTTTGGCCCGATCACCTTCTGTCACGGGGACTTGGTTGTACCCACTGGCTAAGTCCATCGTAGAAAACCAGCGGGCACCTGCCAACATGTCCAATGTCTCCTCGATCCGAGGGAGCGGAAAGGCGTCCTTCCGAGTTCGGGCATTTAACAGGCGATAGTCGACACAGAGTCGCAAGCTCCCATCCTTCTTCCGGACGAGAACAAGGGGAGAAGCGAATGGACTACTGCTTTCTCTGATGACCTTCGCCTGGAGGAGCTGGTTGATATGGGTTTTTACAGCCTCGTAGTCGGAGGGGGCAATGCGCCTGTAACGCTGCCGGACCGGTGTCGGATCCAACAGCGGGATGTCGTGCGAGATTAGGGAAGTGCAACCCAAGTCGCCCTCATGGGCGGAGAAGACCGAAGAGTACCTCAGAAGCAGGGCCCGGACCTCAGCCTGTTCCTCGGCAGGCAGGGGTAACAAGTCCACTGCGCGGATTTGTGTCTCCAAAGGCGACGGGGCAGGCGCCTGAGGGTCAGTAATGGCGGCCACGGAACGGACCTCCACCACGTCCCGTGGCAAGCTGATGATCGACACAGCATTCACCTGCCCGAGTCTCGTACGAGGGTACAGCAGGACGTCCGTACAACCGACGTTAACTACAGGGATCTGCACCAAGCCACGGGTCACCTGCACTAAGGCAGGGGACACCAGCAACCCCCCGGGCAACCCCCGGTCCATCGGCTCAAAGAGGGTTCCAAGCCCTGAATGTTGCTGAGGGCAGGTGGCAGGAATCAACTTCATGGTCCCCCCCGGAACCCGCCATGGCGCACGGCCCCGGACATTCACCACGCCGCTGGTCTCGGGGGTGGGCCGGATTTCAGCCTGATGACAGTGTTGCAGCGCTTTCAGCACCGGTCGAGGGGCAGTTGACACTGATGGGAGATCGAAAAGCGTGGGACCGTGCCGCCCAAAAAGTTCCTTATAACACTTGCCGATAACATTCATACCAAGAACCCCAGGGACCACGGAAGCCGTGCCCCCTGGGGGGTCGCGAACGACCAGAACACCGCAGTCAGGCATACTCTTCCCGCAAAGCTCAATATTCAGCTCCAAGTAGCCCAAGTAAGGAATCTCTAGGCCGTTGGCCGCTCGGAGCTGCAGCCAGTGACATGAGCGTAAACGCTCCTGCCCCAAAGATTCGAAGTTGGCAGCGAAGAAACTTTCAGTGACGGTGGACACCATAGACCCAGTGTCAATGAGACAGGGGACCTGAACCCCGCCCATCCGGACGAGGAGATGTGGACAGTTAGAAAGTAACGCCTCGGCGGCATTGGGAGGGTTAAGGGCATTACGTGAGCCAAAAGAGGCCCCCCCCGGACTGTGACTCCTCAGTCCGGTGGGCGTCAGTTTCCCGAGGGCTGGTTCGGTTGGAGGGTCCCATTCTCCGAAAACCCGGAGCCTCTACGGGAGGGTGCTTGTGGGGGCCCCACCACTCGTTCTCCGTCACAATCCGCAGCAATATGGCCTGTCGCACGACAGCGCCAGCAGACAAGGGGTCCCTCCCGAGGAGACCGACCTCGCCTCCGTGGCTCCCCCTGTGTGGCCGCACCCCGAGAAAAATGCTGCAACTGAGCCTGTTGATTTTGCACCATTTCCATGAGCTTCGCCATGTCGGCCTGCAACTTCTCCATATCAGATCTGGTCGGCGCCCCACCACGGGGATCCATGCTTACGGCGCAAGAGGTACCAGGGACCCCAAGGGAGCGATCGAGTGAAGACAAGGAAAAGCTACGCGGCCGCTGCGCTTCGGCGGCACCCTCCCGTTCCCAATGCATGGCTTCCTTACGCACCGCGATCAAAGTGGCTAACGGCGTGGTCCGAATGAAACTCTTCAAGTGACGACGCAAGGCGCCCTCGTTAACATGCTCCACAAACTGATCACGCAGAAGAACGTCAGCGTTAAGAATTCCCTCAGGCGCATTTCGTCTAACCTTATCAATAAGGGTCATTAATGCGATTGAAAACTCTAGCAGTGTCTCTCCCTCTTGCTGTTTTCTCGAAAAGAACGCCTCCTGCAAGGCTACGTATGACTGTGGGCAACCGTAAAGCTCCTGTAAAATTTCAAAAATTTTCTCTGGGTTTTCTTTTTCCTCTCTCGGCCTATAGCGGATCTCATCCCGTGCCTCGCCATCCAAGTGATCGTAAAGAAAATAGGCTCTCTCGGCAGCAGAAAATTGGCGCACCCGCATACATGCCTCCGCCTCCTCCTTCCACGCCTCGATACTTATGCCCCCATTTCCCCTAAACAATGGGCACTTCTTTTCCCTTGGGACAAAGACCAAACGTTCTGTAGCGGACCCTGCCGGGGCGCTACCATTTAGTGTGCTCGTACTTGTGGCCCGCTGGGCGAGGGAGGCCTTTAAGCGCTCATTCTCGGCTCTTACCTCAGCCAACTCATCCCTAATCTCTTGTGCGTCCCGCGACATGCTGCGGAAACCGATCAAGACAAATTTGGAAAATGCAAAAACTCACAGGGATGGCTGGTCCAAATCCCGAGAGAGGGGCGGTCTCCCAACCTCGGCTGCTGCTCCGCTTCTACAGGAAAAACACAAACTCACAGCGCTTATTCAGTGGTGCTCTCACTTTCAACCAACCACATACATACACTCATTCAACCATTGACCATATGACAAATTTCTATTACAAAGAGTGACAAAACAAAAACCTAAAAAAAAATGAAACCAGTGTCTCTGCTCCTATGCCAATCCTGCCCGACTATAAGCCAAATGTAGCAAAGTGGAGGTTGGTAGGGTTACTAACTTTTAAGCAATTAGGTTTTAAAAGGTGACTACGCCAGTCTCGTTAAGGGTGAGACAACCCAGATGTTAAAAATACAATTTTCCCCGACAGGTTCTAGATGACAAGGATGACACAGCTGTTGCACATACAATAGTTTTTATTTTCTTCTGCTTTCAGTCTTATTCGTTTTCAAAATGAGCAGGCAGTTCACTTGAGTCCATATACACAAACAGAGTCTTAACTCTACTGAAGTCAATACAGGTACATATCGTGAAACGGTGACGGCTTAAGTGCGAGAGCACTGAGTAGGCCTAGTACAGGTAATTTACTGAGTGTGTTAACTACACACTGCACTGCGAATGCAAAATAACACTGCAATCAATCAAAACATAATCAAAATAAACAAAATAAGTCACAGCACACTGAAATGATTCACAGTGAAGAGGTAGCCTATGTTTATCAAATCAGGCCTCTTGGCAGAGAGTTTACTATACCACTCAGGGGATCTACACCTCACCAATAAGTTTACACGATAGGCCTACTGCTACAAATCTCAACCGGACAGTCCCCAATCACTCATCACTTGTCTAAGGGGTGGGTGACTGGAGCTGACCGTGTCAGACCGTATGGCTGAAAGACGAAAGCGTCGCGCACCTGCGCAAAGGGACAACAACCTGCCACAACTAAAAGAGCTCGTGGTGGTAAAAGGCAAAATAACAAACACAAACACCGGGAAAAGACGGCGGCGTCCCCCCACCCCAGCCAATTGACAATAATGTGCTCAACCTAGAAAGCACAAGACAGACTGGGTTAATGCCAGGGAAATGCCATTATCAATGTGCAAGGTGTGGCATGAAAGCCACAGGCACAGAGTGACGGTAAATTAGAAATTACCTTAAGTTGCAATTGGGAAGCACTGGACCGAGCCTGGAAGTCTACGGTTGACCCTTGCTTCACCATGCGATGCTGCAGTGAAACACCATCACGTTAGCAACAGTACAAACATAATTGGGTATCGCCAGGTGCACACAGAAGGGCTTACCTTCAAGCCCGTTAGGCTACATGCAGCAACCTGGCGTCTGCATTTCAGATGCGCTCTACGCGTATGGTCCAGTATGGGTCCAACACCCAACACGCCAACATCACCCACTGCGCCCAGCGTACATGGATTCACCAAGCACCAACCTGTACTGAGGTTAGCCACACCTGGCTAACAGCCAAAACACTAGGCAATTTATACTAACCGGAAGGGCTCCACCCTCGCCCACACGGGCAGCTGTTTTCAATTACAACATGCACACTAACAGGGGACCTAGTCCAACCTGTTACATATGCTGGAGAAAATTGTTCAAAGCTTGCTACTAAAGTGCTTCAGCCGTGCATCTAAATTAATCTCAGAGAGTGTTTGCAAAAAGTCAAGTCGCCTTCCTACATTTCAGTTCGCCGCCGTAGGCCTACAGTTACAGTAAAATTATATGTGTCTACTGGTAAATAGTCTACTGTAGGCCTACCAGCTGAAAAGACAACCAATGCAACTCTATGCGACTGCAATCACCCCCCCCCCCCCCCCCCCCCCCCCCCCATCAGCGTTGTGTCCGTGACTAATGGACCATGAACCTACTCTACGTGTTGACAAATAGCCTACTCTTGTCAGAAACCCAAACGAACATGCAGTAACCGCTGTTATGTAATGTCATGTAAATTTGCAACTTCTTTCTGTGTTCAAGAACAATCTGCTGTCATGTTTGTTTTGGGTTTGCAGTAGCGCTTTTTTCTCTCCTATTCACGCGGCATCATATTTATATAATGTTTCAGATATGCCAGTCTGAGTAGGCCTATGTTGCTGCAGAGGAAAGAGATGGCTTCACTGCTGACGGGGTCCCATCAATTGATGTAAGTTTTGGTAAACTGTGTAGGTCAACTAAGTTAGGCTACTAATACAGATCACATTTGACTACACACCACACTGGCCAGTAGGTAAACCCCTTCTCTCAGACCTTACACTGGTTGGGTTTAGTACACTGTACATGGGTCTACTTTTTGCTCAGATAGGTTCTTTGTGTTGGGAAAGAAACCTGTTTTTATTATTATTTTATTTTTCCTTTTACACATACACACACACATTTTATATGTGCACATATTCATGTTCTTATTTATTCATGTGAACTCAACAAAAGATCAGCACTGTGACTTTTGCATACAAGCATGTCTGAGGCCACCAACAAGGACTGTGGCTATGCAGTTCAAAGGAAGTGTAGCCTACATTTCCCAGCTATGTCTCTACACATATATTGGTACATACACACCCCACATTATTTCATCCCTGCATTGCCCCAGGTGTGTGTGTGTGTGTGTGTGTGTGTGTGTGTGTGTGTGTGTGTGTGTGTGTGTGTGTGTGTGTGTGTGTGTGTGTGTGTGTGTGTGTGTGTGTGTGTGTGTGCGTGTGCGTGCGCCAGATGTACATTATATTCACTATTTATTGATTCATCTACACATGTTTACTCAGGTGTCAAGAAGAAGTTGCAGAGCCTTGGTCAAACCAGAGGTTGCCAGGATGTCAAACCCTGGGTGGGAAGTATAATAAACCATCTGTACTGGGCTGTGGTCTCGACGCCTCCTGGCAATGTTCAACTTGTGGTGGACAAATGGACATCAGTTATGGATCACATCCACAACAGGCATACCGGATTCGAGGGACTGTTCTCTTCTTGTGCACACGGAGTCTTGGAAGGCAGGGAACAGCCTGTGTCACTTTTCATACAAAGGGATGGAGAGCAGGTAATCATACAGAAATATTCAGTGAAACATACTTTTAGGACATTACATTATACTTGGTAGACTCTTTTATGCAAAGCTGCTTTCAATCAAGGACTTAGCTACAGCTTGCAACATTCCCAGTGCACACAAAATGTACAGAGCAATGATTGTAAATGTCTCAGGACTTGCACTTTTGTTTGTTTCAAAAGACATTAGCACAGGGTAAGGAAGAGTAGTAGTAGGCCTATGTCTCAGATACACTGGGGCCATTTCTGAAGTGACTATAGAAAGTTGATTGCAGATAAGATTTGGATTTTGAGATGTACTCGTGTGCTATATCTATTGTAGGATTAATTTGAACCTTGTCCCCATATTCCTCTGCAACAGGCTATGCTGAAGAGCTGATGCGGATGGTGGAGGCCATGTGTCGAGGTGAGGACTACAGCTGTGATGACTTTGACATTCCAGACCTATCCCCTGTTCCAGAGCCATTGAGCGCATCATGTGAAAAGCCGGATAAGAGGGCAGCAGTCAGTACACACACACACAACACGCTTTAGCACCACAAACAACCCTTCAATATAGACATTACCAAAAGTTTGATGCAGGTAATTCCAAAACCACAGTACAGGGTGTGTTGGTAGGACCCTTTTTTTTCTCTCTTTTTTTCAACCTTAGGCCACACCAATTTAATTTGTTGGTTCTCGGATTTTTTCAGGAAAAAGTTGAAGCGAGAGGGCGAAAAAAAATAAAATAAAAAATTAGTCGTGTGGTTATACCACCTGTATATCAGCCTGGCAAACACCTGGACATGGAGAAGGACAGTGTAGAAGGGAATTAAGGCAGCCAAATAGACCAGACACAAAATGAGCTCACAGGGCAATTATTATATTAATCTGGTTTGAATAAACTGAGATTACAATCAACAGTTGAATAATTGTTGTTTTTCTTTTTTAAAACTGCTATCCCACTCCACTAATTCCACTAAGAGCAATACTGTGTTTCACCGCTGCTACTGCTAACCCACAGGGGCTTCAACTTGCCATTGCATGTTTGTCTGTAAATGTTTGAATGTAACACGTTTCCTGATTCGCTAGTCGTAATCGGCATGTTGAAAGGAGTGGTTTTATTGGTTCTCTACGTCACATGACCTCCAACTACTAAAGAGACACCTCCCTGTTCATGAAAACATGCAGTCTTCGTTTTTTTTAGCGATTTCATTTTTTGGGGTATTGAAACTGATTTTTTTTTTTTTTCAATTTTGTTACAAAATACAAGAGACGAATCCGAGAACCAACAAATTTAATTGGTGTGGCCTTAGGTCCGTTGGTCTCACAGCCCATTGGTCACACATCACAAACACTTCAATGGTCTGAGAGACCAATGGGCCTAAAAATTAAAATAAAAAAGCTATGTGGGACCAATGGGCTGTGGGACCAATGGACTGTGGGACCAATGGGCCTAAAAAATGAAAAAAAAAAAAAAGTCTTAAGTGACGTGGGGACAATGGGCTGTGGGAGCAATGGGTTGTGGGAGCAATGGGCTGTGGGACCAATGGGTTGTGGGACCAGTGGGTTGTGGGACCAGTGGGCTGTGGGAACATAGGTACGCTCCCGGTCTTCCAGCTCTTGTAATAATACCTTTGCAAATGTCACTGCATGTCACTCCTCTTTTTCATGCCCAAATTGAATACAAGGCCCTGACCCTTGCCTACAAAGCTTGCCTACAGGCCCTACTCTGGCGTAGCCTATCTGAAAGCTATGCTAAAGGCCCTCATTTATCAAAGCAGCGTACGACGAGAATCATACGTACGTCGTGCGTACGTTCTTTTTCTACGACCAGTTGGCATTTATCAAATCTCATCGTAAGCGCAGGAAAGATGAAATCCTACGACTGCTCTCAGACGGTGTACGCCGTTTTCAAGTTGGACTTGAGATGACTATTATCATAAATATGTGGCCTACATAATTACAAAATGTTTTTACATTGTATATTTTGGCTATAAGCCAATGTCTACCTGTTTGAAATTCAAATTGAATTGGTGCACCGTTCATGGGAGCGCTGCGTTAATTTGGCATAGGAACAAGAGACTTATAATTTGTGATTTGACGTGATGTGTGAATATTTGTGCAATATAGGCCTACAGCCGCGTATTGGAATGTTCCTTCAGTCGTGGGATCAATGACCGACGTCCCTTCTTTTTAACAGCTGGGAGTTCATGCGCACATCAATCAATAGCCTACATATCTGGTAATAATCTCCCGGTTGAGTTTCAACGTTTGATCGCACATGACTAGGCTACTATCCGAATATAGGTCTACTACACCAGACACGTGTGTGTCCGATAACACTTTATAGTCGTCCATAGGTGGTAAAAGAGCTATCCGGTCGAAGGACTGGAGCGCAGGAGAGAAGCAGGGCGCACATGAGCGCGAAGTGGACAGCGCACTGGACATGTAATTAAAACTCTCCTTCCCCAACCAATTGTTTGGGCACTGTTTTTCTTGACCTCGTTTACAAAAGGTCATATATTTAATTTTCATATATTTAAATATTTAAATAATATTCATGAAAAAAATATCTTCATTATGTCTACTGTAGTCAATCAAACATTTCACTGTTTGGAAATCAATCTCTACCCCTTCCATATTGAGAACCGAAACACTGTTGACAACTGCTGTTGATTATTTCCACGTGTTATTTTGTTGTCTACCTCGCGTAAAGCCTAATTTCAAGCTGTCAATCAACCAGAAACGTGGATGTTTTAGCCGGTTTGCGTCTCTCCATGTCGCAAACTCAGGGGTGCGGTCTCCTTCCCGCCGGTTTAGAGAAGGTGTGATTATTCTAATTACGATGGTTTTCAGACGCTGGATTTATCAACAGCCGCTCGCTCTTACGATGATAGTAAGTACATTCGACATGACATCAACGCAGACATGCACATACAGACAGCAATGCATCCTGGATGAAAATGCTGCATGACGGTTAGATTTCCTGTCAAACTTCGAAATTTCGTCGACGTTGCGTTGACGAGGTGACATGTCACATGGTGTAAAACTATCGCGGGATGAATGCGGTTGCAGTCAGATCTTGCAACCTCTGCAGTTGCTTATCCCCTTCAACGCTCGTCGGCGGACTGCCTCCGAGGTCACGCGCCCATGAACTGGTTGGTCAACAACTCACTCACGTGTGTATATGGGTCTTGTCTCACACCTCTACACAAGTTTGCGCAGGTCCCCACTTCAGCTCCTCCTCATTGCCTGTCCCCCCACTCCTCACACGTGGTGTGTTAGTAGAGCAAACTGGTGCGAGCTCATCGTCTCCTTCATATTTGTGGCCGACTTTAGATGCGCTGTATTTAATAACACCCACATCGTGACAACAAGTTCTCGCTCACGTGCCTTTTGCAACATCGACGCTCGCAACAAAGTCGTACGGGGCTATTGGAGAGGTACACATGTTTAGTAAATCTCACATGAGCCTCGTCGTATGACGAGATCTGCGCTCATTTCTTCGATGGTTTCTACACAAGTTTGATAAATGAGGGCCTTTGTCTTCCTCTAGTACCAACCATTACGGCTCTGGTACAAACCATTTCATCTTGCCCTCTACTTACACAGTGATGTATGAGTACTGTCTATGTCTATACTGTCTATGTCCTTACCTAGATTAGTCTATTGTCTGCATGGGAAAGCAAGAAAAGTAATTTCAAATGCTTTGTATGACCAGTGCATGTAAAGAAATTGACAATAAAACCAACTTGACTTGACTTGACTTGACTAGTGGCTCCTGTCTGTTCAGTTCAGCTGCTGAAAGACCCAAAACACCCAGTACAGTGTCACCATAATTCATCAGCTAGTGATGGGATTTTCGGCTCTTCTTTGAGATGCGGCTCTATTGGCTCTTCTTACTATGGAGAGCCGGCTCTTTCGGCTCCCAAACGGCTCCCTATATGTTTACATTATTCATAAATTAATAGTGTTAATTTCATTTTACAACATTTTGTTTCATTATTGACATTGTGAAGCACTTTGGGCAGTGTATACTGTGTAAAGGCCTTTATGAACACTTTTATCATAATCGGTCGTTAATAATGAGACCCAACATACCCAAATACAAAGTAAATTACAAAGGTATGAATACATACTATGCATTTCTGATCGCTGTGAGTGTGTCTGTAACACCCGCTCTATATCCACTGGCACTTTTAGAGGATACACACAATGAGAGGGAGGGGGAGAGAAGGACAAAAAAACAAAAAAAAATCCCAAAACGGCTCCCATTGCAGAGCCGGTTCCTGTCGTTCACTTCAGAGCCGAACGGTTCACGATCGACACATCACTATTCATCACTGATGATGTGCCCTGACAAACAACACATGGATATTACCATAACAGTAGTGTCTTTATCCACCCTAACAGCACTCCAACCAAACAGATCCTGAAAACATGTTAATTCATGCAAATTGCATGACATAGTGAAGTTGAACAATATAAGGGAGTTATCATCTGGCAATATAGAATTCTGATTTAGAATTGAAAATGAGGCGTAGCCTAGGCCTATTAGAATTGAGGCGTATTTATGATTGAAAATTAAATACATGTTTTTGTATGTGGACAAAACAATCCTCGTGCGTGCCGATTGAGAATTAAAGTAGCCTAACCTAATATTTTTGTGTATCGACAAAACCACCCAGCACTACAGCTGTGCTCGAGCTCCCAAGTCCACGAGTACGCGCAACCCAAATCCTGCCCATCCGCACAACCCAAAACCCGCCCACCCTGGTGAGTCCCTACTTGCGCCTTACGTCAGTAAGAGTGACAGCTTCCCCACGGACCGTGGGCCACGGTGCAGAAAAGCAAATGGCGTCAAAACAGTGAGTCCCCACCGTGCACCGTGCGTCTCGACGTTTCACACAGGTGCGTGGTTACATAATTTCTGCCTACACCCCTGGCGTGGTCTACTGTAGGCTAGGTTCTCTAAAATCGAAAGAAGCTCCGTTGGCGGAAGCAACGCAGTGCCAGACTTGAAAAGAAAATAAGATTTCCATCGCGGTTCACATGCGTTTGAATTTGGTAAGTATAGGCCTAATACGTTGCCGGTTTACAAAGTTGTGACATAGGTCTAGTTGTTACTTCACATAGTTTCTGACTAAACAATTATGGTGTTGTTGTTGCCGCTTGCCAATATGGATCGCTGCCATCTGCAGCAGCAAGCTTTATGAGCGCAGTCGAGCTAGGCCTCTATAGCCTACGTCGACGCGCATTTGATACACAATTTTGCCCTAACATAGGCCTATTGACTTGCAAGTTTGAATATAGGGCCTATTACAACGTCTAAACGAGTATGTGTGTATGACCAAGTCATTAGTTAATGCAGTCATGATGTGTCTTAAACAAACCCGCATAGACACGCCATAAAAGGACTGAAAGTTTTTAAACAGATCATTCAACATTTCATAAATTGTAAAATGTGGATTCAAGATTGTCGTAACTGTCAGTTGTGAAGTAGGGCCTACTGTTAGCCTATGCCTTGCCAAGGTAGGCCCCTATTGTTTCGTGCTCTGATATGAAATGGCGTCTTGGTAGGCTAAATAATGTTTCAAGAAGGAGGCCGCACCTTGCACAGCCGTGTTTTTGGTAAATAAAAAACTGCTGCTGTTAAATATTATCTGGGCAGGTCATCGTAGTAGCCTATAGTGGAGTACAGTAGCCTAGGCTTACAGTCATTTCTGATTTGATGGCACTTTTTAAACTGTGTCTGTCTGTTGCCACTTTATTTTACAAATCACCTGCAAAGCCAGAGTAAGTTGAGAAGAAATCCACATGCAAGAATAATATTAGCCTACATTTCTACACGTTTCTTACACGTTGCAGGCCTAGGCCTATAGGGTCTATAGAGAAATCCTAAAATAATGAAAATAGCATAGTAGGCCTACCTGTGGCTGGCTATAAAATGACTGTCACAGATGAACTGTACAAAAGTCACTTGGTTGGATGGAGAACAATGGGAAACAAATACTTTTGGACAGGTTTTGTGGTTTGCAAATCTGTCACTGCACTGTAACAGCCGGTGCTGAAATGGACACAACATTGGACCAGACATTTTCAGCCAAGACCTTAGGCTTTGAGAGAGACAATGAACCCTGTGACATTTTTGTAATCTAATATGAACTGAACAGGCGTTATGCTGTATATCACTGATTCTTGAAAGATGTGAAACATGTCCCACCTATGAAAGAGCTAATTTTTTGAAAATCAATTATATTTTCATGAGCAAAGTAAACCCAGGTAATGACCAAGGGATCTGTTACACAGACGCACAGTTGTTTGACAGGTGTAATGTATTTTTTAAATCTTTGCTGTAAGCCTGTAAAACCTGCTGTCCTAAGGACAGACATCGTCATTTCAATTGACTAAGAATAAAACAAAACTCATTGATGGAATTGAATAATATCACCATTACATGGAAGCAAACATTGAAGTAGTTTTACAGCAAACAGAGAAGTCTCTACATATTCATCCCCACCATCAGATATTTTTAAAATGACAGTAAATTCAGGCATGTACAAGGTCATCTTCATTACTGAGGAGCCCTTTTCAAACCTGTAGGTTTCTTGCATACTTCACCATCACTGAAGCTCTTGTAAGTTTATTTTCTCATACATTTGTTTATTGTTTTGGACACTGCTACTGTCTCAACCATAACATGCAACACCGTCAGTTTAAAAAAATATATATATATTAACTTATATTTGATTATGACATTAATATTTTGAGAAGAGGTACAAAGTAGCTAAAACACAAAGGGGAATCAAAATGGCTAATGTGAACAAACTTGCATATTATGTAAAAGAGTAGTCCAGTTTTTTGTCACCACTGTCAGGTTTTGGGTCTGATGGTCATGAAAAAAGCCTCCAAATGTGTCTCAGTGCAGGCTAAAGTTAAATCTTGGATTACGACACAATGATGGCATATAACTAGCACACATCAGTTTCATGTGGAACAAGCTACCCCATGTCACCACCATCAGAGGGAGTTTTATACATTTTAGATGAATATTTTCACATTATGTATGTAGATTAAAACAATTCTGCATTTCAATACAAAAAACATGTTTTTTTTTTACTTTAAACAAAGTAAACAAAAACAAAGTAAGAGCCATGGAAAATCCATATGGGAAAAATAAAATATGGGGAGGTTGTTCCAATGTATTGCTTCAGAGCCAAGACCTACATCTGCCAAAATAGACCTAGTATATATTTTTGGATTTGAACTACTTTTTTTGTTTCAAAATGAAACCCTGTTTTTTCCACAGTGAGTGCTTCTTGTGACTCTTGCATGAAGTCAACGTTAATCTCTGCATAAAAGTAAAACACTGTTGTCAACTCACACATAACACAGATAAAGTAGATCAGAGCTGAATCACTGCACTGGAAAAATACATACCGTACAACACACAGTAAATTAGGACTATGGTATGCATATGTAACTAATCTACAGATATACAATAAATATCTTACACACAGAAGAATATACATTTTTAACAAGCATATGTTTTCTCAAAATAAGCAATTATGTGATTTAAAAACATTGTTATGATGAAGTATTATGTATTGACTGTCCTGAATCTTAATTCTCATATTTCTGTCTTCTCCTGAACAGTGAAATGCAATATGCTGGTATTGATTTGTGGAGATCAGGGTGTCATACGTATTTGTGTCTCCTGACCAGGTAATGAGGTGAGGTGCTGCCACCTGGTGGAGGAAAGGGTCAGTATGGGCTCCTCAGGATGAGTTCCCCTGGCAACCAGGAGTCCCAGCTGGGACAAGAACCGGCTGGTCAATCAGAAGAAGCTCACAGGTAACGTATTCTTGGTTCTGGAAGAAAGCACAGAAATCTCAACCAAAGTCCATGTCCAGTATGTCTCAGCAAAGTGTTTCTGTTTATTCTGGTTGGCTGTGTTTATGATGTGTTTTCCCCATGTCCCCCTACCTGGTGTTGCGACTGGATGTTTAAAAATATGTAGAGAAATAAAATGAGGAAAAGCCAACTCCTGTCAAAGCATGACAAATATTTTCCCCATTCCATTAAAGGAACAGTCCACCGTGTTTCAATAATAAAGTATGTTCTTCTCTGACCTGAGATGAGTTCCTCTGGACCTGCCTCGTCTTCGGATGTGCCCCCAGTCAGCAATGTGTGCGGCGCAAACTAGTTAACATTACCTTGGCACAGCTTTGTCGACGGAGGCAAGAGGTGCCTTAAGTTAGAAGTGGCCAAATTATTCCACGTGTTCCCTATTTAAACATCGCTGCATGACTAGTAAAGCGACCCAAAAGTTGTTGCACAAAATTAAACGTGGACGATTTCCTACCTAGATAAAGAAATGGCACTGTAATGACAGGCGTGGTAACACATTCTGAGTACTTCACCTTCGACGCATTGATGCCTTCACTCCAATAGTAAAAATGATCATATTGCTAAATCTTCTGTCAAGTAGATCAGCTGGCAATGTTCTCCTCTTATCTGCAGTAGTGATGTACAACACTGTGTTTCTGGCAGGTTTCCCAGGAAGGGACCAGACCCTGTTATGCACGGAGCCCCACCTAAGAAAAGCTCATCACTAGACTCTGGTGCGTCCAGAGCTCCATCCATGAGGAGTGATGTATCAAAAGACGAGCCCCCTTTCATGGCAGAGGAGAGGAGGTGAGCAGTGGCAGCATCAACACTCATCCTAGTTTAGGACACACACAATTACAATCACATAGTCCCTTAACTGGCCTGTAATCAAAAGTTCATTAGATTGATATTTATTTTGTGAATATTATGTTAGATCATTTATTCATAATATAATATTCCTGTTTTATTTATTTGTTTGTCTGTTTGTCTATCTGTCCAGAGAGACTGGTGTGTCCAGAACTCCATCCATGAAGAGTGATCGGTCTAAAGATGAGCCCCCTTTCATGGCAGAGGAGAGGAGGTGAGCAATGGAAGTATCAACACTCTGGTGTAGGCCTGGTGCACTGCACACACAATAGTGGGTGACATCAACTTTTATGCGGTGGATTAGCATTTAACAACATCAGGTTCTAAACGGAATTCTCACCCTGTTACAGGCCATAGGGATTCAGGTTTGACAAAAAAAATATAAGACAGCCATCAACAACTGACATTCATGTGTACCTGCATCCTTCCCTTAGGCCAGTGATACTCACTATTTTTTCCTCAAGAGCCACATTAGGAGAAAAAAATCAGGAGGAGAGCCGCATGGAGCGCAACACCCCCCCCCCCCCCCCCCCCCCTTTTTTTTTGGGGGGGGGGGGGGGGGGGGGGGGGGGGGGGCAGGGGGGGTTACATCATGATAGTGTTGGCCTCATACATGGTTGTAGTATTATTTATGCAAATGATTATTATTAGTAGTGTTATTAATTATTAAATTATTAATAGGCCTATTATTAAATTATTGAATTATTAATTAATTACCCTATGTCAGCAATTGCTGTTAGGCCTCCTAGCTCACTTTTAAACACTAAAAGACACCTCTGCTGAAGGGCACTTTTACATCAAAGAGCAATAGGGCAGTTCAGTTTAACCTGGCGCTGACAGATGGCCAATACATGCAACCAGAGTCAAAACCAACACAAAAACAGAGGGACGAGTCCAGTTTTTGTTGTTTCTCTCTCTCTCTGGCGCTGTCAGCCAGCATATTTTTGATGGCTGATGGATAGACCTCCGGATCGTCATTCACTGTGTAACGGACGGAATTAACAGATTGGCTCAAGAGTTATTGAGCTTGTGAAGGATGGTTGCCTGATGGTCTTGTTAACTTCTTATTTATAAAAATGCGACGTCGCCGACAGCACTGAGTTCTATCAGCTGTCAATCAATGCCGTGCGGAGAGAGAGAGAGAGAGAGAAAGTTTAAGTTTCCAACTTGCAGCATTCCAACGCGACTCCACGTGCTTTATTTGCGCTCTGCTTGCCTTCATTGCCCGTTTAACAGTGCCAGGTTAAACTGAAAATGAACAGCGATTTGGGAGGAAGTCACCAAGCAATCTGCGCGAGAGTTAGGCCTAGGCTACACCAGGCGCGAAAATGAACAGCGATTTGCAATGTGGTCACCAACAATGCAATCTGCGCGAGAGAGTTACACCAGGCGCGTGCACGCATCATTCACAGTGTGATGGAATTACTCGTTTGATGTGGACAAGAGAATGTATTGGTCTCCGCCATTGAGTGTCGTGGCGTTGTTGTGAAGGATGTTTGCCGAAATAGGTTAAGTTTCGGCGCTCTTTTCTCTGCTGATAGACGACCCCCAGCCATTTAGAATGTAAAGCCGTCTATTTTTAAAATAATGCAAAACTAAGCCACCAATGAAAATGTGAACAAACGTCCATAAAAATGACAGCCAATGCATTTTCAAATAAGATCTGTGATTGATTTTCGCGGCTCACTTCGGAGGGGAAAGCGCGCGCCGAGTCAAATTTGTCAGTAAACAGCGACGCATGGGGTGCCGGGTCAGCCAGGTGGAAAAAAGAGATCTTGATGTAGACGTGCCCATAGCCTTGCCTACTTGGCGTGATGCAGATGACTGTGATGCGTGTTCATTGTATATGTATGTAGGCATGGCAGATTTTAAATACAGGTCTGTTGATTGTTTTGGGCTATAATATTTTTTCTATAACCTTGCGAGCCGCCAAGGCAGGCGTCGAGAGCCGCCTGAGGCTCGCGAGCCGCGCAATGAGTAACAGGGCCTTAGGCCTATTACTGACAGGTACAGCATGAATGTGTTAACCATACGAAACATAACAATAATAAAGCAATGTTGCTACCCCTCACCAAACAGATTTTTTTTTAGAACTACATCTCATATCACAGCCCTTTTACATGCTGAAAAAATCTGTGTTCATATCTCGCGTGAGCTTCCTGCTGTAGCCTTAAAGGGGTATGCCACTATTTTGGGGCTTAATACAGTTGAAATCGTTGGCTGGGGTTTATAAAGGTGATAAAGTGTCTTATTTTTCATGTTAAGCGTTGTCTTGCTTTAAGACAAGTTAAAAGAGGGAATATGTCGCTAAGCTAGTGAAAGTCAATGTAACCATGTAGCATTTTAGCATGCTACACGGAGCCATTGACTTTCACTAGCTTAGCGACATATTCCCTCTTTTAAGTTGTCTTAAAGCAAGACAACGCTTAACATGAAAAATAAGACACTTCACCACCTTTATAAACCCCAGCCAACGATTGTAACTGTATTAAGCCCCAAAATAGTGGCATACCCCTTTAAGACGTCACATGAGCAAACTTTGCAGCTCGATGGTGAGTTTTGAAATTATATTACTAAACCAAGGCGATTGGTCTAAAGATTAGGTCCCTCGCATGGCAGAGGAGAAAAGTTGAGGTGAGCAATAGAAACATCAACACTCAGCCCAGTTTAGGACACACACAATTACAATCAAATAGGCCTACACTGTAAACTCCAACATGTTCCACGAACTCAAACATTTTGTGGAAACTTATTCCCATTAAAGTTTTAGTTTTGTGACCAAATGTTTTACGTAAATACTACTTACATTCATGCATATGAAGGACACAACATCTATAAGAAAATGATAAAAACTTTGAAATGAATGAAATGATTGAAAACATTAATTCCATAATTATTTTTTTTAGTTTTTAGCAGCCCAAGTCAAGTACAGTATGTACTCCAAACTCTAAAATGCACAGAAAAAATGGTTTACACAAAAGATTTGTGTTGATAACTAAAATGTTTACGTAAGTCGTACATAAAATCAGACATGTTAAGTGAAAACAAATGTTATGTGAAAAAAAAAAAATCTTGAATGTTTTAGTAGCGGCTTCTCAAAGATCTAACATGCTCAATTTACATAAATATTTCGAGAATGATGCAAAAATCAATGCAATTAGTACTTAAAAGAGAGTTATTTTTTAAAAAGTAAACAAGCACAGCATGTTTAGCTATATTGGCTCTAAGTTTTTGATTTCAAAATGTAAAGTTTTATGTTTTCCCATTTTAGAGCCAAAAAAATCTTGGTTGGTTTATTGATTGAATGGTTTATACTAATGCACTAGGCTACCACCGCTCTGTTTAAACCAAATATAACATGAACTTTAATTCCACAAACGTGAACAATGCTTTATAACAAGTTTTTTTTTGTTCCATGTGGTTGACAATAACAACAATAATACAACGCACAACAATCTGTTCTAAAATGTAGACCCAGTCGATACAGTCAACATTACAAAGAATCAACCTCAACACATTAGGCAATTAATTCATTTATTTTGTTTTCCATTTCTGAGTCTTTTATTTGGAGTTGGAGGCTGAAGGAGATCCATATAACGTACAATTTGTACAATTTGACTGAAACCATTGAATTGATAGCCTGAATTAAGTTTTGAAAAAAGTTTCATGGATAGACGATGTCAGACAGTGGCCACAGGTGATTGATGAAGCTATATCATGAGCTAATATGATTTATAAATTATGAAACATTTAATTTAAGAAGGACATGTAAAGCTATACTGAATAGACCTTAGCTATGTGCAGGCTAACTGGCATCTCTCCAAAACGAGTTGGCTAATAAATTGTCTTTTCACAAAGTTCAAAAATGCCTTCTTTTCAACCCCAAGACCGTCCTTGATCTACCAGCGAAATGTTGAGTAATTTGGGCTTTTTAAATGGTTGTGTGAATGGTTTGTTGTTAACATTACTGTAGCAGGATGACCGGCAACGGAGTGGACAAGAGACAGTTTTCTTCCGAAAGGAAAAGCTTTTCTTTTTATTTTTCTTCTTTTTCAACTTTTCTTAAAAGTGCACTTACAGGGCTTCAAAAATGAATGAGCAAAACAAAGATGAGAGAATCATGAACCAAAAAAAATGCCAAGAGTGCCAGACTATAGCTACTACGGCTTCTGAGCCACTACGGTCAGGGCTGGACTGGGATCTGAAAAGGGCCCGGGCACTTTTTGACGTCTGAGGGCCCGACACCGATGCCTATCGGTATTTATGACATCGTATATAATATAGCCTATTAAAAAGCTCACTACTTAAAAATCACTACTTACAATAACCTTCTTGGGGAGATGGTCACAGTGTACCCTCATGTTCCCTTCATCCTGCTGAGTATGTTTGAGGGTAGGAGATAGAGAGAGGTGGACAACTATCTATTTTCCTGGCCAGTGAATCTCAATATAAAAGTATTCATACCATTTCCCTTAAACAAAAACTGAAAACAGGTCCTACAGACACCTTAACATTGATAAGCAAAGCCATATTACACACACACACACACACACACACACACACACACACACACACACACACACACACACACACACACACACACACACACACACACACACACACACACACACACTAAAATTGACACCATAATAATAATAAAATGTAATAAAAATAATAATTTCCTAGATGTTTCAACTTCAAATTGCTCCAGTCCACAGATACTGTCAGTGAGCTCACTAAATGGCAACACCACCCCTCCCCTTTCCCAACGCACACCAAAACGGTTCTAGTTGTCTAGTAGGCATAAACTGTATGCAGCTTGACACTGATCAAAAGACTGTCATTATATCAGTGGGGTTTATCTTCCCTACACTCGTCATTTTTTCACCACAACAAAACCAAGTGACCGCTTATTATTATTGCTTAGTCTTCCAACAGAGTTTGATGACGTTACGTACAGCCTACGCATTGAAGCGTCCAAACCACCTCAACCATCAAGAAGATAGCCTATTAAAACATCCATCCAATGATTAAATGCTTTCCAGAACAAAACGTGTTTGCATGGATAAAAAAGCCAATCCGTGACCACCACAGGAAAATTCAACTTATGAAGGCCCTATAAAATATCACATTGCCAACAACAAAGTTAAGCTACATGTTTCAGCTATTACAATAAAAGGAGCGCGTAGGCGTAGCAGCGTCAGCGATTCACAAACAGCACGGAAAGACGGCTTCTTTCTTCATCTACCATGCAAAGAGGCAGATAATGACGTGACATGCCATTAGGAAAAGATTGCAAAAAATACATTTAGTTTAAAACCATAGTTGCAAAAGACACGACAAGCAATAGACTAAAACAAGATATTTGTTGGATTTGAGAAAGTGAAAGTGGGGATGCGCCGTAATTAACATGTAATACAAGACACATAGCACAGGTGGTTGTGACAGGCAGCTCACACACGTAAAGAGATGGAAGATTTCTCGTGCAACAGTACAAAAATGTTTAAGAAAGACATCTTCAGTTTCAGGCAATAGACTACATGGGAAAAACGCAGAGGCGGTGAGCTAATCTGCCTGGCCAGCCAGGGTACGGTAGTTCTTGGGTAGAGGGCAGAAAGACTAGCTTCACTTCAACACAGCATCTCATGACAGCTCAAGGCAAATGGAAGATTTCTATGTGCTGGCGCAACATTACAAGACAAGTGCATGGGAATGTATCAAATGGGTATTGGGTACAAATAACCATGACTGATTTGATTAAGTCAGGATGACAATTTGGTCCGAGGTGATGAAAGGGATGGGAAATTACAAACGCCGAAGCGGCACATAGCTACACTAGCTGGGTGTGTTGAGGGGGCTAACCTGTCTCTCCCTGGGTCACGTCTCCGTCTCTACTCGGTAGGCCTACCTCCCCTGCTCGAACCATTTCGGCCGCACTGTTCGCCCGCCGCCGCCGCCGCCTCCTCCGCCTAATTCTCACCACCTTGCATTCGTTGATGCACTGGTGGCCCTACTGTCCCAACCTGAGGTCGAGCTGTGTGATTCACCACACCTCCCACGGCCACACGAGAGCTACCGGTCCGGAGCTCGAGCTGGTGGTGCTTTTAGCTTTGAACAAGTCAGTGATTTTAGCACATTTTGTTTTAGTTTTCGCTTTTCCATGCGCTTTTCATAGCCAGTCCTTTCTTTCTCCATATAGCGCCCTGTATCCTCCGCTCCACCACCAGAGTTTTTATTAACCGAATAGCCACCATCCAAGTCAACGAAACTATGGATGATGATGCATTGCTGACAGACTAGTTGGGTCGAGCGAGGGAGCAGGGAGGGGCGGGCATTTGAGAAGCAGTACATTTCATTGGACTAGGCCAATGTGCCTGAAGAGAAGCATCCAATGAGCCCCGGTGTGTATTTTTTTTTACCGTCACTGACAAAAAAAATAATTTATATATTTTTTTTATTATTATTTCGGGCTCTTCAATGAGCAGCATAGTTGCAGTACCTTTTTTGACCATTTCCTGCACAGTGTACCTTTACAGTGTACAGTAGAATACATAGGCCTACATAAATACAAAAGACATTACATACAAGACATTACACACATCATTACACATTTATTAACCATATATAGCTAAACATACATTCATCCCATGGCAAATCTAACATTCTCTCTCTCTCTCTCTCTGTCTCTCTTTGTATCTGTCTCTGTCTCTGTCTCTATTATCAGGGAACAAAAGATAAGATGTGAACCAGACACCACCGATCAGGACAAGCAAATGGATCTACATCATATTTTTGAGGTAAGGGATACAGTAGAGGTGGGGCGATGTGGCTTAAACTTTAGACTGTGGTATGTTTTGAACCATAGACAGTAGATGGTTCATGGTATGCTTTGGCATATACAGTAAATTACAGCATTAATGTGTCTGAATGGTTACCATAACATAAAGCAATTACAGGATGCACAACAGTTCTTTAGTTTTTTAAGGCTGGGATTTTCGGGATTCCCGAGAAAATTAAAGGCCAACTTCCGATAAAACATAGTTTTACTCACTCCTTTTGAAAATCGGACGGTCACCCCAAGTTAAACTCACTTGCAAGGCTCTCGTAGCGGTGCGTCACCTCGTCTGGCTGTGTTTCCCGGTGTTTCCCAATTGACATAAATAATGCAGAGAAACGAGCGAATCACGAAAGCCTTTCTGTGTTGCGTCACATCGAAAGAAGGCGTTGCCCACAAAGGTTTATGTCGACCCATTTTTCTAAAAACATGTTTTTTCTGCTTGTTTTCAAAACAAGCAACGTCTGGTGGCCCGAAACCTAGCTTAGCTTAGCTATCAGCTGGTTGCTACTCTCAGATACACACAAAGCACAAAGCCTCATACATACAGCATGCCCACTCTGGTTGCTCCGTGCCTGCAGCTCGCCTAGGGGTCGCTGTCGAAAGAGCACAGCCCTGAATGGAGCCTGCACGCCTCCGTTGGCGACTCTGTTTCCCATTACAAGCTCTCCGAGGACAGGAGGACTGAGCCAATCAAAGACGCATTTCCACGAGAGCAGGAGGAGTGAGCCAATGAGAGACGCATTTCCACGAGAAACCCGGAACACCCTCTCAGGACCAAAGCGTAACACATTCAACTAGAACGAGCACTCGGTAGAGCGCAAACCTTCGCCTACGCCACCTATTCGTTTCTGGCCATAACATGGGGCATAACATTCTCCAAATGTTGGTGTTAGTTTCATTTAAATCGGACCGGAATATCGTAATATTACATTTTTGGCCCAGTCTTGACCTCTTATTCAATTCAGCTGTTCTGGCATATAGTGCTTGGCAAAGAAAAACGTTTTTGACCTTTTCGTGACCTTGACCTTTGACCCAATCACTCCCAAAAAGTAATCGATTGTTCCTTGGGTCATGACCAATCATCCCACTAAATTTCATAAAAATCGGCTCAATTTACGTTTTTGAGCTTTTCGTGACCTTGACCTTGACCTTTGACCCAATCAGTCCCAAAAAGTAATCGATTGTTCCTTGGGTCATGACCAATCATCCCAGTAAATTTCATAAAAATCGGCTCAATTTACGTTTTTGACCTTTTCGTGACCTTGACCTTGACCTTTGACCCAATCACTCTCAAAAAGTAATCGATTGTTCCTTGGGTCATGACCAATCATCCCACTAAATTTCATAAAAATCGGCTCAGTTCTGTCTGAGTTATACGAAGTACAAACAAACATTTTGACCTTGATCGGCTCAATTTACGTTTTTGAGCTTTTCGTGACCTTGACCTTGACCTTTGACCCAATCACTCTCAAAAAGTAATCGATTGTTCCTTGGGTCATGACCAATCATCCCAGGACATTTCATAAAAATCGGCTCAATTTACGTTTGTGACCTTTTCGTGACCTTGACCTTTTCGTGACCTTGACCTTTGACCCAATCACTCCCAAAAAGTAATCGATTGTTCCTTGGGTCATGACCAGTCATCCCACTAAATTTCATAAAAATCGGCTCAATTTACGTTTTTGAGCTTTTCGTGACCTTGACCTTTGACCTTTGACCCAATCACTCCCAAAATCTAATGGATTGTTCCTTGGGTCATGACCAATCATCCCACCAAATTTCATAAAAATTGGCTCAGTTCTGACTGAGTTATGCGAAGTACAAACAAACAGACATATTCACAAATAAATAAATACACGGCCGTCAAAACATAACCTTCTGGCGAAGGTAATAAATAAATAAATAAATACACAGCGGTCAAAACATAACCTTCGACGACTTTGTCTCGGCGAAGGTATTAACAATAGGGACCACAGCAATATTAATGAAATTACTTTGAGAGGCGGCCTTTAAGGCGCCTTAAAGGGACACTGTGAGATTTTTTGTTGTTTATTTACAGAATTCATGCTACCCATTTACTAATGTTACCTTTTTCATGAATACTTACCACCAGCATCAAATTCTAAGTATTCATTATGACTGGAAAAATTGCACTTTTCATACATGAAAAGGGGGATCTTCTCCATAGTCCGCCCTTTTGAATTTCCAAAAATAGCCATTTTTAGCTGCAAAAATTACTCTACTTGGACCATACTAGAAAATATTTGTTTAATACTTAGTAAACTTTCATGTAAAGATCAAATTTGGCAATAGGCAGCCCAATTTCAATAAGCAGCATAGTTGCAGTACCTTTTTTGATCATTTCCTGCACAGTGTCCCTTTAAGGCGACTTTACACCAAAAAGATTGGAGCCGACTCCGACACAGACAGTTGTCTGGCGGTTTGCGTTGGCCCTGGTTGGCTTGAAATCGTTCCCGAACACACGTAGCCAAAACTTCACCCGCTGTGAACACTCCCCCGGCGTTTGAGAGCTCACGGTTCGGCTGGCCCTGTTATAGCCAAATGCCATATTGAAAATGAATGGGATGATATGTCTGGTGAGTTAGAATGTCGATACCGCCAAAGCAACTAAACGTGGCAGGGAAATCTACGGGTTTACTGAAGAGTGAAGTGTGGGTCACCGGACCTAACAAACAAAAACAGCTGAGAGCAAAGCATCAAGGATATCTGGGCTTCCATAACTCCCATGCAATGCCCTGCCATTGACTTCAATGTTAAATGCAGCATTTCAGTTACAGCTTATAACTAAGTTTTGAACATTAAAATATAACTTAGAAGGTACCAAATGCCAGCTGTATTAGTGTAAATGGGAAAGAAAGAAAGACATTTGGATTGCAACACCACAAAACTGTTTTGCGTAATAATTTAATAAACAAAGCATTTTGGGCATTTTAAGTTTTTTATTATTTTTAAATACCGTTATCATTGGAAGGTTCATTCAAAAACATTTGAATTGTACTCTAATGGCTGATGACTTGAAAATTATGAGGACTGTCATTTATATTGATTACTTGGGGAAACAGTTAAAAATGTCAGTTGCGTAATAATGTGGAATTAGGTTAGGTCAGGTTTCTTTATTAGTCTCCACGAAGGAGAAATTTGATTTGTAGACAGGGAGGTTGCAGCCTAATAAAACACATAGAACACATAGGACACATGACACCAACACAGAAAAACAAACAACAGTACGACCATAGAATTCACTCACAAGAAAAACAGTGTACCTGCTCAGAAGCACTGGATGACGGTCACCCCAAGTTAAACTCACTTGCAAGGCTCTCATAGCGTCACCTCGCCTGGCTGTGTTTCCCAATTGACATAAATGTTGCAGAGAAACGAGCGAATCACGAAAGCCTTTCTGTGTTGCGTCACATCGAAAGAAGGTGTTGCCCACAAAGGTTTATGTCGACCCATTTTTCTAAAAACATTTCTGCTTGTTTTCAATACAAGCAACGTCTGGTAAATTTCATAAAAATCGGCTCAATTTACGTTTTTGACCTTTTCGTGACCTTGACCTTTGACCCAATCACTCTCAAAAAGTAATCGATTGTTCCTTGGGTCATGACCAATCATCCCAGGACATTTCATAAAAATCGGCTCAATTTACGTTTGTGACCTTTTCGTGACCTTGACCTTTTCGTGACCTTGACCTTTGACCCAATCACTCCCAAAAAGTAATCGATTGTTCTTTGGGTCATGACCAATCATCCCACTAAATTTCATAAAAATCGGCTCAATTTACGTTTTTGACCTTTTCGTGACCTTGACCTTTGACCCAATCACTCCCAAAAACTAATCGATTGTTCATTGGATCATGACCAATCATCCCACCAAATTTCATTAAAATTGGCTCAGTTCTGACTGAGTTATGCGAACTACAAACAAATAGACATATTCACAAATAAATAAATACACGGCCGTCAAAACTTCTGGCGAAGGTAATAATAAATAAAAATACACAGCGGTCAAAACATAACCTTCGCCGACTTTGTCTCGGCGAAGGTAATAACAATAGGGACCACAGCAATATTAATGAAATTACTTTGAGAGGCGGCCTTTAAGGCAGCCTTAAAGGGACACTGTGAGATTTTTAGTTGTTTATTTCCAGAATTCATGCTGCCCATTCACTAATGTTACCTTTTTCATGAATACTTACCACCAGCATCAAATTCTAAGTATTCATTATGACTGGAAAAATTGCTCTTTTCATACAAAAGGGGGATCTTATCCATGGTCCGCCCTTTTGAATTTCCAAAAATAGCCATTTTTAGCAGCAAAGATTACTGTACTTGGACCATACTAGAAAATATTTGTTTAATACTTAGTAAACTTTCATGTAAAGATCAAATTTGGCAATAGGCAGCCCATTTTCAATAAGCAGCATAGTTGCAGTACCTTTTTTGACCATTTCCTGCACAGTGTCCCTTTAAGGCGATTTCACACCAAAAAGATTGGAGCCGACTCCGACTCCTGACACAGTAAGTTGTCTGGCGGTTTGCATTAGCCCTGGTCGGCTAGACATCGTTCCCGAACACACCTAGCCAACTTCACCCGCCGTGGAAAGTCCCCCAGCATTTGAGAGCTCACGGTTCGGCTAGCCCTGTTATAGCCAAATGCCATATTGAAAATGAATGGGATGTTATGTCTGGTGAGTTAGAATGTCGATACCGCCAAAGCACCTTAAACGTGGCATGGAAATCTACGGGTATATTGAAGAGTGAAGTGTGTGTCACCAGACCAAACAGACAAACAGACAACAGCTGAGAGCAAAGCATCAAGGATATCTGAGCTTCCATGACTCCCATGCAATGCCCTGCCATTGACTTCAATGTTAAATGCAGCATTCCAGTTACAGCTTATAACTAAGATTTGAACGTTGAAATGTAATTTAGAAGGTACCAAATGCCAGCTGT
Organism: Engraulis encrasicolus; assembly: GCF_034702125.1. Lineage (NCBI taxonomy): Eukaryota > Metazoa > Chordata > Actinopteri > Clupeiformes > Engraulidae > Engraulis > Engraulis encrasicolus. The sequence continues at coordinate 101,385 of NW_026945917.1, forward strand.
ATTAGTGTAAATGGGAAAGAAAGAAAGACATTTGGATTTAGTTTAGTTTACTGTAGTTTAGTTTATTTGATAGGGACAGATACATAACATGTAGGTTGCATAACAACCAAAACAGCAAGCATCATAGCATTTGTAGCCAAAAGCTTATTTCCAGTGCCCGTCCATAGAAGGGCTTTTAAAACAATACAATAGCAGCAATAACAAATAAAACAGTATTATCATAAGAACAGCCTATACACTCATTCAGTCCAACCATTCATTTTTGAAACTTTCAATCATACTTAAAATTGGTGTATATTCTTCCATCCATCTGCAACACCACAAAACTGTTTTGCGTAATAATTTAATAAACAAAGCATATTGGGCATTTTAAGTTTTTTATTATTTTTAAAAACTCCGTTATCATTGGAAGGTTCATTCAAAAACATTTGAATTGTACTCTAATGGCTGATGACTTGAAAATTATGACGGCTGTCATTTATGTTGATTATTTGGGGAAACAGTTAAAAATGTCAGTTGCGTAATAATGTGGAATTAGGTTAGGTCAGGTTTCTTTATTAGTCTCCACGAAGGAGAAATTTGATTTGGAGACAGGGAGGTTGCAGCCTCATAAAACACATAGAACACATAGGACACATGACACCAACACAGAAAAACAAACAACAGTACGACCATAGAATTCACTCACAAGAAAAACAGTGTACCTGCTCAGAAGCACTGGATGTCCTAACCCACTGCCCCTGACCCATCCAGTCCATACACGCAACCCCCACTCCCCCCCCCCCCAAACACACACACACACACCAGTGCACCCCCCCCCACACACACACAGCTCAGTGCACCCCCCCCCCTCCACACACACACACACACCGTCCTACAACCAACCACACCTTCACCCTGCAATAAATAACTAGGTTACATCCATTCCATAATTAACATAAAAATAATAAAAACAGGGATACATTCATGTCTACACTGTAAGAGATTTCCCCTGCAAAATGACGGCAGTTACTGGCCATTATATTTACCTGTAATTCTACTGTTATTTCACACCAAACATCAAATACAGCTCAGTACTGTTTAATGTACCACAGTATATAACTATTTTTCAGCAGCAATTGAACTGTTAAAATAGCAGTACTCTACAGAACGTTCACAGTATTAGTATTGTTAAACTAAAAGTGCTCTACAATATTTATACAGTAGTATAGGTAAAATAACGGTACACTACAGTTAAAAAGTTGAAGATGTACTGTGAGATAGCAGGCAATTACTGGGTCATAGTTGCATTCATGAATATAGCCATGGCAACTTCCCTCCCACCCATCATTCTCCATACCCTGGCCATGTTACCGCCCCACCGTCCCATTGGGTCACCATGACTGAAGTGACTTGAGCATGATACCATGCCGCCAATATTCTATATTGAGATGCTGGTCCTTTGAATGTGTGGGGCATGAATACAATTTCAGTGCAGGCCTACGCAGTGCTATGTTACAATGACAATGGGAGTGTGTGAGGGGGGCTTTTTAATGCATCAGCTCTTGATGAGCCAATGATGAAAATAGCATTGGTCAGTCTGTAAAAACGTAATTTGCACCAAGTAGCACAGCAAAAAAGCAGCACTACAAGCTAGCTCTCAAAGCAATGCCTAATTTGCAGCAGGCACATTATATGCAACGATGTTACAAATTATGCCACACACAGCAAGTGCCACAAAGCAAGCTTTCACAAAGAGGAAAGTATGCAAGCCTGTAAGCAAGCTTGTAGGTAAGCAAGCTTGTAGGCAAGCAAGTGCTATGCTGTGCCATGCAGGCCAGCCAGCAGGCAGGCAAGTAACTGAAGTGTTGATAGTCCAGATTTATATACAGGTGCAAGGGTACCATGTGACCAGAGTCATCAGGGATTTGGCAGGTGAAGGTCGTAATTGAATAATGGCATAACAGCCCTTAGTACTCAGGTGAGGCCAGGCACTGATTAGCAGATTGGTTTAGATGGGGCTGCTTGTTGCAAGAGTGTTGCAAGTTCTTAAAATGTTTCAGCCATTCACACTTTCATCACTATCAAAATACATGTGCTACTCATAAAGCACTTTTTAAGTATTGTAGTTTCCTTAGAAATTGTTTCATCATGCTTGATAGTATCAGAGAATCTTTAACCAGTGAGAATGACTTAAATTCTTCAGGTGGTATTGAAGCTTGATGGCAATCACGGACAAGTGGAGGATGAATAGGTTTCAATGGTGCTGTCTAAAATAACTTGATTGTTTCCACAACGGCGAATGCTGCTATTGTGCAGTACTTACTGTTTATGCTCAATGTGTGACTCGAAGTAGTATTTTCACAGTAGTTGTCTGTTTTTTCGAAAAACAGTAGAATGCTGTTGCAGAATTACCCTGAATTAACAGCTATTTTTTTTTACAGTGTACCTATCCCCCTCCCAGCTTTTACCCTAGCTTCCATCCCCACCAACAGTACCATCACTAGCTGCAGAGGTCCATTTTGTCCCACTCAATCTCTCTTATTCCCTGTTTATTCAGTAGCTTGATTGAATGAGGTATAAAGGAATTTTTGAAACGATTATATTTGCACCAAGGGAGTCTGAACCTCCTCCCAGAGTTCAGATAGATGTATTCCCCATTTAGATTTAGTGCATGATCACCATCCGCTACAATGGCATTCGCCTGACTGATAGTGACTTGCTCAAAGAGCTCCTGCGGGTTAGGGGGGGGGGGGGTTGGGGCATAATCGTACCTGCATTTTTAATAAGTCTTGAGATTTCTGCTCTGTTTTTAACTGTGAGATTGCTAAACCAGCTGGTAATCCCATAACGGAGAACAGACTCTATTGTTTCTCTATAGAAGATTAACATAATTTTTTTACAAACTCCAAAGACTCTGAGTCTGCGCAAAAAATGGAGACGCTGGTGTATCCTGGGCCTGGCACAGATATTGGTGACCTGGGTGCGCCAGCCAAGGTCGCTGTCTATATGTACACCCAGAATGCGCTGTGTATGCCATTGTTAATGTGTGTGTGTGTGTGTGTGTGTGTGTGTGTGTGTGTGTGTGTGTGTGTGTGTGTGTGTGTGTGTGTGTGTGTGTGTGTGTGTGTGTGTGTGTGTGTGTGAGTGAATGTATGCACCTATGGATGTTCTTATCTGTATATGAACTATATTTTAATTTTGCTCCACTTGCCCAGAGACTGCAGATAGAAATTAGCTGTATCAGCTATAATCTGGCACAAGCCATCTTTTTACATTTGCAAACAATGACTCTTGCGCATGGTGTCTGTTGGAAATAAACTACATAAAATAAAATAAAAATATATAATATATATATATACTGTTCCTCTAGTGTTAACATCAGTGAAAAGTAGGTGAGCGGTGTGCCAGACACATTTGTGGTCCATTGTCAGAATTCAATCATAAGTTCTAGCTGATGTGGTCGAACAAGCTTTGTGTGGAAAAGGCTCTCATAAAACAAACAGATTTTACAGTGTATGCATCAGTAGACATATCTCATTTGTATTGGCTGTTGGTACTCTGGGCTGGAAAACATTCACACTTAGATTGGAGTTAAACAACATTCACACAGTGAAGATTGTGAGACAAGAATGCCATGGACACTGTGGAAACTGCAGAGTGTGGCTTTAAGTTACTGCAAATGGATCACCTTGCTTGATGCTTCGCATTTGAGGAGGGTACTTCCCATCTGTCAGTATCCATCCGGGTACTTCTAGTCGTGAACAGTGTTGCCAAATGTGTCTGATCAAATCCAGCCCAAAAGGTTTTCAAAAACCGCCAAAATGTGCTAAATTCCGCCCAGTTTCAACATATTACATTGGTTTCTATGGCCATAAAAAAACGCCAAATGGCCAAATTTGCCCGTTTTTACCCACAGACGGCCATCCCAAATAGCCCAACCGCCCAATCTGGAAACATTGGTAATGAACGAGCGGTTTGCCCCTTTATGGGGGAAAACAAACTGAATGTCTCATTAACGTACATGCAACATTGGCTAGCCTAAATTAACACCTGTCCATGCTTCAGCCACGGTTACATGACGTTATTCAGACATGCCGGTATTCAGACATTGATGTTTATTGTCTGAATACTGACACGTTTCCCACAGGAATCTGCCATTTCTGTGGTTTGTGCTATGTTGCTCAGGTTTTTTCAGTTTAGGGAGAGTGCATGCAGTTACCCTAACCCTAACCCTGACCCTGACCCTAACCCTAACCCTAACCCTATGGCATATCTGGTGTCTGAAAAGTGGTATGTCTGAATAGTGGTATGTCTGAATAGCACTTGCCCCCCTCAGCCACGGCAGTTTGGCTATATTATTTGAGCAGCCGACAACACAACACATTTTCGGCATGTTGAGCATGAACAACGCTCGTCTACAGTTCTTTGTCTTTCGTTTATTCTTTCCAAACATCACCAATTGCATTGTCTTATCCCCCAATGTTTTCCCCCAATAAGGGGCGTAATGCACATGGCACACATCACATCGTTTATACGTATTGGTCATGAAATTAAAGACACACAGTATTAGCCAGTTGCACCATGGACAATAGTGTATAAGCCTCAGATCCTGACTGTATGTCCTGAATGTGTGATGTTTGTATTAGGGCCTCGAGGAGAAGATCATCACCTTTGTAAAGAACGAGCTGCAGAGATTTAAGCACAGCCTTAGCCCAGACTCCAAGGAAAACTTCAATAAAATATCCGAGGATGAGAGTGATGCCAGAGAAGGAGCCCTGAAGATGGCACTGCACTTCCTCCGTAAAATGGAGCACCAGGATCTGGCTGATGAATTGAATGAAAGTAAGAGCTGTGCCTTCTTAGTTACTTGGGCCACTTGGAGGGGATTACATTGCAATGAACCTGTGTGTGTGTGTGTGTGTGTGTGTGTGTGTGTGTGTGTGTGTCGGTACAGACTCTTTGGCACACACACCATTTCATGTCTTTACTTTTTGTTATTGTTTTGTCAGGTCTGACAAACTCGTGTTTCTGTTATTTGTCTTACAGATGAGTTGAACTTGGTTTGTCAGAATTACTTGAAAAGAAATCTTAAAAACAAGTACCAGCATGTGTTCGAAGGCATAGCCAAACATGGAAGCTCTGTTCTGCTGCAAAAGATCTACACAGATCTCTACATCACAGAGGGAGGAAGTGGGAAAGTCAATGAGGAGCATGAGGTCAGACAGATTGAGTCCAAGTTCAATAGTGTAGCTGGGCAGGATAAACCTATCAAGTGTGCAGACATCTTTAAACCCTCTCCTGGTCAGGACAAACCAAACAGAAGAGTTCTCACAAAGGGGGTGGCTGGCATTGGCAAAACTATCTCTGTGCACAAGTACATCCTAGACTGGGCCGAGGGAAACAACAACCAAGAGATCAATTTCATCTTCCCCCTATACTTTAGGGAGCTCAACCACATGAGAAACAAGAAGTTCTCTTTGATGGACCTTCTTTACTGCTTCTTTCCAGAGCTTAAGCAGCTTACAGTTGACATCCAGAATAAATTCAGAGTGTTGTTTGTCTTTGATGGTCTGGATGAGTGTCGACTCCAACTGAACTTTCATGCAAATGAAAGTGTGCACGATATAAAAGTCGTCAAATCATTGGATGTCCTCTTGACAAACCTACTGTTAGGTAATCTGTTCCCATCTGCTCTAATCTGGATAACCTCTCGACCAGCAGCAGTTGGCAAAATCCCTCCTCAGTGTATTGACCTGGTGACAGAAGTGCAAGGATTCAATGACTCCCAAAAGGAAGAGTACTTCAGGAAGAAGATCAATGATAATAGTCTTGCCAGCGGAATCATATCACACGTTAAATCATCAAGGATCCTCTACATCATGTGCCACATACCTGTGTTTTGCTGGATTGCTGCTACGGTTCTTGAGATTATTCTTTCTTCTGGACATACACAGATCCCAAAGACTTTGACAGAAATGTACACATTCTTCCTGACATTTCAAACAAGACAGAAGAATATCAAATTTGACAATGTCCATGACCTTGAGCCACAATGGAACCATAAGCTGATCCTAAATCTCGGAAAGCTAGCCTATAAACAGTTAGAGAAAGGAAATCTGATCTTTTATGAAGATGACCTCAGGGAGTGTGGCATTGATGTCAAAGAGGCAGCAGTGTACTCAGGAGTATGCACCCAGATCTTCCGGGAAGAATCAGGGATCTTTCTGGGAACAGTGTTCTCCTTTGTGCACCTCAGTATCCAGGAGTATCTTGCCGCCCTGTATGCATTTCTGGAGATGGCACTTGGAGGGAAAGACATAATATCAACAGACCCTCAAAAAGCAGAGTCCATGATCCTCTTGCATAAGAGTGCTGTGGACAAAGCTTTGGATCATGAAGATGGACGCTTTGACCTTTTCCTTCGCTTCCTTCTTGGCCTCTCTCTGGAGTCAAACCAATCTCTCCTGCATGGTCTGATCAATAGAAGACAGATGGGCATCAAGGAAAAGATCAGCTCTTGGCTTGGCTTGGCTGGCCATCAAGGCCAACTGGAGAAATGGCAGATGGACAATGACGAAACAATTAGGTACATTAAGGACAAGATAAATTATGTTTCCTCATCAGAAAGAATGATTAACCTCTTCCACTGCTTGAATGAACTCCATGACCACTCCTTAGTGGAGGAGATCCAGAGGTTCTTGAATGCAGGCAACCTGTCTGAAGCCCAACTTTCACCTGGCCAGTGGTCAGCTCTAGTGTTTGTGCTGCTGACATCAGACCAGAATCTGGATGTGTTTAACTTGAAGAAGTACGTCAGATCTGATGAAGCTCTCGTGAGATTGAAACCAGTAGTAGAGGAATCCCACACAACTCTGTAAGTACAAAGTTGACAACTGACTGGTTTAACAAATCATTATGTTAATTTAATTTGGCATAGCACTACTATGCAGTGCATCCTTTTTTATTAGGGCTTATAGTCATTGGTTGCTGTTTCCCCCTTCAGGGTTGATAACTGTGGGCTCACTGAAGAGAGCTGTGCAACACTAACCTCCATCCTCGGCAAACAATCATCGAAACTCAGGAGACTCGATCTCAGTGGAAACCACATCAGAGATGCCGGGATCAAGAAACTGTGTAGTGGCCTGAAGAACCCAAACTGTTCACTGGAGACGCTGAGGTGAGACATTGTCATTGTTCTGACTTTATATTTAAACATACCTCTTTATTTCTTGACATACGTATAATTCAGATGAATATGCATTTTGTTTAAAACTGCTTAACAATACAGTATATTGTGCATACTCTTTAAAGTCCCTTGACTGTGTAAACATTCTTCATAAAACCCAATATAGTCATTGCTTCCATTACATACTGTATACAGTATGTCAATGAATGTTATTACAAATTATATCATAGTCTACAGGAAAATGAAAAATGCAATATTCATCATTTGTATTCTTGTATCTAATCTTTAACATAATTAAAACATTTTAATTATTGTTCAGGTTGGCATAACCCTCTCCCTAAACTTTTATAAATATCCTTAGAAAATGGCAAATAAAATGGTAAGCATGGTTGAAAATCATTCGGAAATATATTTTAAAACACCCTTTGTTGCTGATATCATTTATGAAGGCTGATTTCACTACCTTGTCTCATGGTAACAGCCCATTTTTTAGAACCCATTTGCAGACCCACCTCAGCATGCTGTACCTGTGATACAATATGTTTCAAGTGCAGGCTCACCTCATCATGCTATACCTGTGATTCAATATGTTTCAAGTGGAGATTTTTGTGATTGGTTTGATTTGTCGTTATCTGTGAGCCACAATCATTTAGTGGCATGAAGTGAAAGCTTGACATGTTTCCAAATAACTTTAAATACGTAGGGTATATAGGTTTCAATTTCTGGTACAAGCGACAAAAATATTCAACTACTTCATGATATTGTAATTATGGGAACTGTACCTGTACAGCATTTAAAGGTGCGCTGTGTGCAATGGTAGCCAGAGAAGATATTGCAACTAAACTAAATTGTCAAATGTGATGTTTTCATTAATATTTACAAAGTAATAAACTAATATTTATTAGTATGACCAAAGTACGTTAAGTTTCTCAGCTAAGCATGTCTATTTCTGGAAATTCAAAAAGGCAGACCATGGAGAAGATCCCTCTTTCCATGTATGAAAAGTGCAGTTTTCACAGCCATAATGAATAGGCTATTAGAATTTGATTTTGGTGGTAAGTATTCATGAAAAAGGTAACATTTGTTAATGGGTAGAATTAATTCTGGAAATAAACTACTTACAAATTATACAGTGCACCTTTAAATGTTCAGTGGAACATTTTCTAAATTCATTTCAAATTCCTGCACATTTTGTAGCTTTGCCTCCTGTATTATTATTTTTGAAGAACCTGCAAACCTACTTGCCAAACTAAATTGTTTTATCGTCACGTTATACTAATATACTAAAATAAGCAAAGTAAATTCTTGAGATCATATGTACTGTAGGTTCTGTTACATGTNCAAAGCGGATTCCCAANAAGTTGAGACACTTGGTATTTTGTGAATAAAATCAAAATGCTGGTATTTTCAAAACATTCAATATGTTAACAAGGTAGAGCATTGTGTACAGACAACATATCAGTTGTTAAAGCCGAGCAGAATGATTGTTTTGGGGTAATTATGTGATCATTTAAAATTTCACCCTCGCAACAAATTCCAAAAAAGTTGGGACAGGGCCAATAAAATGCTTTTTATGTTGGATAAGACTAAACACAACAGAAGGGAGGAGACTTAACATTTAAATACTTTGACTGATGGCATTATTTTATTAAAAAAATAGATATTTTGATGTGCGAGACATGATTTCAGCAGCTCAACTGATAGGTGTGTTCTTCGACTTGTTTACCTTCTTGTTATGCTTAATGTGGCATATCCTGACAGCAAAAAAACAATTTTGTCACCTGTTTACTCTTATGATGGAATCACAGTGTTGGAACATAGTAGATATTGAAATTTGCCATCATTATGGGGCAATATCTAAAGGCTGTGCACCAAAATATAATGCCTTGGTAGCTATGTATGCTGTTTTAAAGTCTGAATATATCATTCAGCTCTCATTTTAATGCTCTACATGAGTAAGAAGACCACAACCAAGGCATCTCTGCACCCCTTTACCATCATATATGCTGTCTTTTAGACTGACCACTAAATCAAGCTGAAGTAATCATTTTCTTCATAACCTGGAGGGTGCATGATACCATGATTTTAAAGAAGAATGAAATATTTTCCATTCTGTAATCAGAGGACAGTTTCACATGTCTCCTAGGTCCATCTAGAATGAGCTTTGCCACTTGCAACACTGTGTAATGTCTGCATCATGTGCCTTAATAAGTGTTGTGTTTATGGTCATTTTTTCAACAGCTGTTATTGTTGTAGTGTCATAGTTTGCGTATTGACGATGGGTATGTCATGATCTCATAACTCGTGCAATAATTTCACAGAACTTTATATTACAGAAATAGACCTTATATGCCTTCAATTTTGATAATTCAATATTTGTGTGTAATAGATCAGTAATAAGTCCCTCAACATCTTCGCTACTGAGTGCCACAGCCTCTCTGTGATGATATTTTATTTGTGCATTCATGTTGGCAGTCAAAATAGTGCCTTTCAAAATAATCCTCCTTGTGTCATTTCTAGAATGATCCAACTATTACAACATTTTTTGGTCCTGTCCCAACTTTTTTGAGATTTGTTGCATGGGTCGAATTTTAAATGACCACATATTTCCCTCAAAACAATGCCTTTGTCTCATTTTAACTGTTCCTATGTTGACCTTGTGCCATTGTGCATCGTATGCATGGATTGAATGTTTTGAAAATGGCAGCATTTTGATTTTATTCACAAAATACCAAGTGTCCCAACTTTTCTGGAATCCGCTTTGTATATGTCTGCACATTTCACATGTATCAAGCTATAATTGCCTAGGTTGAGATCCAGACCATGTCACCTGTTCACATGTGCCTGAACCACACCCAATTATTATGGGATGTTTTAAAACACAGTACCAAACACATGTACATGAAATGGTATTGATGTGGATATTCATAATGGCTTTGTTGGTCCCAGTAGATGTGGGTTTAGAGAGAAGTCCAGTATTCAGATTGATCTTTAAAAAGGATGTCTTGCAGACATTTTGCAGTTATCGCATGGCTTGGCAAATGGTAATTTACTACAGGAAGGTAAATTACATTAAATCTCGAATTTCATGTGAATAATCTCATTGTCACTTTAGACCTAGTTTCCAGCAGTCTGATAATATAATAACAGAGAGAAGAGAATATTCTTAGAATCGCTGGTAATAATAGACAGCATTAGTCAATAAACCTTTGTTGTCTCTCTATTCTGTTCAAATTGCAATGTTATTAGTTGGCTATAGGGACAAGTAGAGTTTGAGACAAGCTCAGTATGAACATGTTTGTCATCTTTACAGACTGTCAGACTGCAGCATAAAAGGAAAGGGATATGCTGCTCTGGCCACAGCTCTCAAATCAAACCCCTCACACCTGGAGGAGCTGGACCTGAGAGGAAACGACCCTCGACATGCTGAACTGAAGCTCCTCATTGATTTACTGCAGGATCCTGCCTGTAAACTCAGGAGTCTGAGGCAAGAAAGAGCATTTCACACTTAATGTACTTAATAATGGTTCCTGAATAGCGGTGTTGCCATTGGTGAAGTCTCAGTTAGTCTTTATCTTTTGTTAGCCATTGTCACTTAACTAGTTCTCATATTTGTCATCCAATTATTTAAAAATATCTAATGTCTAATAATGCTGTGTGTGTGTTGTGAATATTTTCCCCCTTGTACAGCATGTGAAGCATGTAGTAGCTTTCAGATGGGTCCACCGATAGGCTGTTCAGCTCAACTGCATCATAGCAACATTGCCATGAGTTTTATGTAACTGATCAGCTCATAACATTTTTTTGACAGGGAAAGTGACAACAAAGTCTCTGTGAAAAGGGAGCACAGTCTAAATCATTGGCAGGATGTTTAAGAACATGTTAACTTGGAAAAGTCTACAGTTGTTATATATTTCTACTAAATGTATGAAATAATTATATGTATTTAATATTAGGGATACGCCACCACAACTTCTCAACTGTGTTGACATGGCAATTAAGTTCTTGAATCTTGACTCTTTCTCAGGTTCTAATGCTATATTCATATAATAGTGCATGAGCAACTTACTACATAAATACAGTGATATACCATAGCCTTTGAAACCCAATTGGTAATTCAAAGTATGCCTAAATTATAGAGACATAATTTGCTGATAGTCAATGACTGTAACCTAGGCCTATATCACGCAAATGTTAACTATAAAACATAAAACAGTGAGTATTTCTGTATACTTCCCCTGCTAGGGTGTTGAGCAGTGATACAGCAGATGAAGCCCTGGTGTATCTGACTGCAGTTCTGGGTGGAAACCCCTTACTGCTGACAGAACTGGACCTGAGAGGGAAGATACCAGGAGACTCAGGAGTGAAGCAGTTCTGTGCTCTACTGGAGGATTCACAATACAGAGTGGAAAAACTGAGGTAAGTGGGTTTTGTGTTTGTTCTACACTGAAATACAATACAAACATCACATGTCAAATATTGGTCCTACATGGCATGTGTCACACCAAGTAAAAATGCCTAACCTGCTTGTCTTAGTTGGGCATTTCTGGTTTAGAAAAGTTGAGTTAGTCTTAGGCAGTGAACATATACTGTATGCTCAGTAATTCAGTTATACCATCCAGTAGATGTAACACTGCCTTAACAGTAATTTCACAGTTTTAGCAGGGGGATAGCAATACTAATCTACCATTATCATCATTAATACATTATAATCATTAGCACCTCCGGTTCAAACACTATAGAAAAATCCCTTTGGAAACCACTTGGATTGTTGTAGTCAAACACACTACGTGTGTGTGTGTGTGTGTGTGTGTGTGTCTGTGTGCGTGTCTGTGTCTGTGTTTGTGTGTAATGAACATGTACTGTATGTTACTCGGGTCCCTCCCCCCTCCTCTCCTCTCTCTCTCTCTCTCTCTCTCTCTCTCTCTCTCTCTCTCTCTCTCTACAGTCTTGGAACTTGCAGTGTAATGGAAGAGGGCTGTGCTGCTCTGATGTCTGCTCTGACATCAAACCCATCACACCTGAAAGAGCTACATTTGAATGATAATGTAATTGGAGACTCTGGAGTGAAGCAGATCTCTACTCTACTCAGGAATCCAGACTGTAAACTACAAAGACTGCGGTAAATAAAGAGACGAAGAGTGATACATGTACTGAAGACGAGTACTGTGGGCTCAGCCAAAGCTGTTGTTGCTTGTAGATTAATACGCATTTAGTCTTATTGACTTTATTCAGTTAAGATATGGGTTAAAGTTGTAGGAGACACTGTTAGATATTAATGCAAAGTTAGTCTAACACATTTTCTGCACATATTCATTTTAATATATCTATGGCTGGATGTTTCTGGGTAGTAATAAACTAGGAGACAATGGAGCTAAGCGTATCTCTGATCTTCAGAAATCCTGACTGTTCTACAGCCACTGGACTAAGGGTAGAACAACTAATGCAATAGTAAACGGAAACTGTGTGATGAACATTTGTGCTTCTCTGTGTTACTCAGTGTCCTTGTGTCGCTGTGTCTGTCTGTCTGTCTGTCTGTCTGTCTGTCTGTCTGTCTGTCTGTCTGTCTGTCTGTCTCTCTCTCTCTCTCTCTCTCTCTCTCTCTCGCTCTCTCTCTCTCTCTCTCTCTCTCTCTCTCTCTCTCTCTCTCTCTCTCTCCCTCTCTCTCTCTAGGCTTAAGAGCTGCAGTATAACAGAAGCGGGCGGTACTGCTCTTGCTTCTGCTCTATCATCAAACCCCTCATCACACCTGATAGAACTGGATCTGGATAATAATAAACTAGGAGACTCTGGTGTGAAGCAGATCTCTACTCTACTCAGGAATTCATGCTGTAAACTACAGACACTGGGGTAAGATATGGGTTAAAGTTGGAGGGGGCACTGTTAAATGTAAAGTTAATGTAAAGTTAGTCTACCAAGTTTTCAACATATTAACTTTAATATACCTATGGCTAGATCTAGGTAGTAATAAACCAGGGGACAAGGGGGCTTGCCAGATCTTGCCAGAAACCCAGGCTGTTCTACAGCCACTAGAGTAAGGGTAGAACAACTAATGAAATAGTAAACGGAAACTGTGTGTGATGAACATGTGTGCTTCTCTGTGTGTGATGAACATGTGTGCTTCTCTGTGTTACTCACTGTCCTTCTCTCTCTCTCTCTCTCTCTCTCTCTCTCTCTCTCTCTCTCTCTCTCTCTCTCTCGCTCTCTCTCTCGCTCTCTCGCTCTCTCGCTCTCTCTCTCTCTCTCTCTCTCCCCCCAGGCTTGGTAACTGCAGTATAAAAGCAGAGGGCTGTGCTGCTCTGATGTCTACACTGGCATCAAACCCATCACACCTGAAAGAGCTACATTTGAATGATAATGTAATTGGAGACTCTGGTTTGAAGCAGATCTCTACTCTACTCAGGAATCCAGATTGTAAACTACAAAGACTGGGGTAAATAAAGAGACAAAGAGTGATACATGTACTGTAGACAAGTACTGTGGGCTCAGCCAAAGCTGTTTTTGCTTGTAGATTAATAAGCATTTAGTCTTATTGACTTTATTGGGTTAAGATATGTGTTAAAGTTGTAGGAAACACTGTTAGATATTAATGCAAAGTTAGTCTAACACATTTTCTGCACATATGCATTGTAATATATCTATGGCTGGATGGTTCTGGGTAGTAATAAACTAGGAGACAATGGAGCTAAGTTTATCTCTGATCTTTTCAGAAATCCTGGCTGTTCTACAGCCACTAGAGTAAGGGTAGAACAACTCATGCAATAGTAAACGGAAACTGTGTGTGATGAACATTTGTGCTTCTCTGTGTTACTCAGTGTCCTTGTGTCGCTGTGTCTCTCTCTCTCTCTCTGTCTGTCTGTCTGTCTGTCTGTCTGTCTGTCTGTCTGTCTGTCTCTCTCTCTCTCTCTCTCTCTCTCTCTCTCTCGTATCCTCTCCCTCTCTCATCTCCTCTCTCTCTCTCTCTCTCCCTCTAGGCTTAAGAGCTGCAGTATAACAGAAGCGGGCAGTACTGCTCTTGCTTCAGCTCTATCCTCAAACCCCTCATCACACCTGATAGAACTGGATCTGGATAATAATAAACTAGGAGACTCTGGTGTGAAGCAGATCTCTACTCTACTCAGGAATCCATGCTGTAAACTACAGACACTGGGGTAAGATATGGGTTAAAGTTGGAGGGGGCACTGTTAAATGTAAAGTTAATGTAAAGTTAGTCTACCAAGTTTTCAACATATTAACTTTAATATACCTATGGCTAGATCTAGGTAGTAATAAACCAGGGGACAAGGGGGCTTGCCAGATCTTGCCAGAAACCCAGGCTGTTCTACAGCCACTAGAGTAAGGGTGGAACAACTCATGAAATAGTAAACGGAAACTATGTGTGATGAACATGTGTGCTTGTCTGTGTGTGATGAACATGTTCGCTTCTCTGTGTTACTCACTGTCCTTCTCTCTCTCTCTCTCTCTCTCTCTCTCTCTCTCTCTCTCTCTCTCTAGACTTAAGAGCTGCAGTATAACAGAAGAGGGCTGTGCTGCTCTGACCTCAGCTCTGACATCAAACCCCTCACGTCTGATACAGATGGATCTGGATAATAATAAACTAGGAGACTCTGGTGTGAAGCAGATCTCTACTCTCCTCAGGAATCCAGACTGTAAACTACAGACACTAGGGTAAGTAAAGAAAGTGTGTAATAATGATACTTTCATTGTAGACTACTGCAGGTTTCAAATTATGGTCCATCCCTATCAGTCCTGCTTCCTGACATTAACCATAAGCAACATAATAATGAGTAACATCAGGTAATAGACCTTTTCATCTCCCCAGCTTGTCAGACTGTGGTGTAACAGGAGAAGGATATGCTGCTCTGGCCACAGCTCTCAAATCAAACCCATTACACCTGGAGGAGCTGGACCTGAGGGGAAACGACCCTGGAGACTCTGGAGTGGAGCTTCTTGCGTCAGCAGTGACCAATCAGAAGTGCAAACTCAGGTGAGAGAGTGGAGTTGGTTTAAAAGTCAGTGTGATAAGAGTATGTTTTCCAGTGTACCGCATAAGAAAAATAAAACAATGTATGATGGAGTGAGGGATAGGTCAATGTTTTGGGAATTTTAAACATTTCACAAAGGGATACAATAGAATAAAAGATAAATAAAAGAGAACCCCCATGGGTTCAGGCCAGTTTTTTGGCTAATAAAACACATAGGCAAGTACATATATGGCCTTAATACATCAAACCCCCAAAAATTTGATACAAAAGGTTTTTCAACTGATTTCAATACATCCAGGTGTCCTTACTAACATACTGAAAATCTAGAAAAGGCTAACTTCAGGAAAGGGGTAATTTTCAATATCAAAGTTTTTCAAAATAAAGGTTATTACATGATAATTACTTAGATAATCATTAGCTAACTTCAAAAGACCTATTTATTTTATATTGGAAAGCCAGAAATGTATTTGTGAAAATGAAATAAAATGTTTTTGTCAGCAATATATACTTGTCAAAATTACCAGATGCTAACTTCACTTTGTCATGCTATTTGTGTTGGGCATTTTAAACATTTCACAGAGGGATACTATACAACCATGAGAATCCCCGTGGGTTCAGGTCAGTCTTATGGCAAATAAAATACAGTGCACACAATCAAATAATGCCTGGCTTTAAACTGGAGGAAACAAGCAAACTGCACGGTGTGGCTGCCTTTCCTGTAGCATTTATAAATAGGCTACAAGGTCCACTTAAAATCCCTTAAGTTGACAGGAATGGACGTTCGTGGCTGCCTCCTCTGGGGGGCTTGTTCAATTTCTCGATGCCTATGTATTGTGACTGTTTTTTTCCCAAACAGGGTTGTGCTCATCACAGTTAATGCACGCCATACCTCCAGTGGCACGCTGTAGTAGTCATTGAAAAGTTAACTACCATAGTACTACAATACCATGACCGTGCACAGGGCCTTTAGTAATGCACTATGAACTTGGTCATTGTCATTCTGTTAACAGCAAATGTATAACACTGCGTTTTAATAGGTTAAAGGTGGGGTAGGAGATGTTTTTCTGGAACATGTTTTACCATATCATCTGAAAAACTCCTCATGACGCCATAACACCCATTAAAATAGAGTGTTTTGAAAAAAAACCGAAATCTTTTGGTCCAGTGTAGAGGGCGTAGTCAGAAGAAAACGGCAACCAATAGAAGTAATACTCATCATCACTTCTATTGGTTTCTGACACGTCCATCAACCGCCA